>NC_043974.1:10712339-10772095 GCF_902148855.1 Sphaeramia orbicularis | reverse complement strand
TCTAATAACCGTGCACGTACACACACACACACACACGCACACACACACACACACTGAATGCAGCAAAATTGTTATTGACATTTTCCCATTCAGCCTCCGAAGCCTATCGCATCCTCTTTTCTGTCGTTTGTCCTTTTGTGCCTTGAAAACTTTTCGTCAATAAACTTTGGTTTATCAGCTGGTGGTTCGTATGATCTCATGCAACGAACACACTGTATCAACTCTAGGAAACCAATAGCACATAGCTCAGCGTTCTAGTCCGAGAAGGGAAAGTATTGTTGAAACAATTAGTTGGAGCAAAAGAGGTCAGAGACACTTTCTTCTTCACTGAGGTTGCTAAAGGAAACGCCTTTGATTTCCAAGAAATGTTGTTAAGGATTTGAACTGAGCGGAGTAGGAATGAGAGGCTAACTCGACTCTTCTGGTTTGTTCATCTGTTGTGAATCGATTCCGAACTGATTGATTTAATTCACCAATTAAAAAAAAATATATAGTGGCTATAGTGGATGGATGGATGGTTGGTTAGACGGATGGATAGATAATGGATGGATGGACGGACGGTTGGATGGATGGACGGACAGATGGGCAGATGGATGGATGGATGGATGATGGATGGATGGATGGACAGATGGATGGATGGGTTTATCGATGGATGATAGATGACGGATGGGTGAGTTAATGGATGGATGGATGGATGGATGGATGGACGGACGGATGGTTGGTTGGACGGACGGATGGATAATGGATGGATGGATGGATGGACGGACGGACAGACGGGCAGATGAACGGATGGATGGATGGATAGATGGGTGGGTGGATGGATGGATGGGTTTATGGATGGATGATAGATGACGGATGGGTGGGTTAATGGATGGATGGATGGATGGATGGATGGAGGGACGGATGGATGGATGGATGGTGGGTGGGTGGATGGATGGACGGAGGGACGGATGGATGGTTGGTTGGACGGATGGATAATGGATGGATGGATGGATGGATGGACGGGCAGACGGGCGGATGGATGGATGGATGGATGGATAATGGGTGGGTGGGTGGATGGATGGACAGATGGATGGATGGATGGTGGGTGGGTGGATGGATGGACGGAGGGACGGATGGATGGTTGGTTGGACGGATGGATAATGGATGGATGGATGGATGGATGGATGGACGGGCAGACGGGCGGATGGATGGATGATGGGTGGGGTGGGTGGATGGATGGATGGACAGATGGATGGAAGGGTTCATCGATGGATGATAGATGACGGATGGGTGGGTTAATGGATGGATGGATGGATGGACGGATGTAGAAAGAATACGTAAAAGAGTGTGTAAAAAAAAGGGGGTGGGGGGTGGGGGGTGGGGGGGGCTGTACTAGATGGTTTCCCAGGTACCAAAACATATATAGGATGGATGAATGCATAGATAAATAAACACACTGTATACTGTATGTAGAGTGTGTGTAGTCTTAGTGTGTGTGTGCATGTGTATATGTGAGTGTGTGCCTGTAAAACACCTGTGCAGGACAAGATATGTGCAGAATGAAAGGATGTCACACTGTGCGCATAATAAAGTAGGCACTCAGATGAGTATCATAATCACACACAACCAAGAACACATCAGATCTCCGGGGTTTGTGTCTATTCCCAGCTGGAACCAGTACTCGGGAAGTAATGAAATGGGATGAAATGCATCATCCCAGTCCTTGTCAAGAAAAAAAAAGGAGGCGCTGGGAGAATCACAATTTATTATTTGCACAGTGTGACTTTAGGGCTGCATTTGTTTATCCATTTTGTTTCCTTCTTTTATCTTTTGGTGCAGGTCAATAAGGATGGCAGGTTGTCTTAGTTATGGATGCTGTCCGATCCGTGTATCATTCGTTCATTTGTTTTTCAATTTAAAACCAAAAATCAAAAAACAAGAAAAAACAGAATCCGTGTATCATTCGTTCATTCATTTTTCAATTTAAAACTAAAAATAAAAAAAAAAACTCGTTTTTTTGTTTTTTATTTTCAAAACCAGAATGAAAAACTGATAATGGTTTGTTTTTCCATTTCCCGATTTTGTGCTCAAATGAAAAATGGAAAAAACGGATAACGACCATTTCATCCGATTTTGCCATTTTCAATATAGTTAAGTTGTCTGACCCGGAAGTAGTCGTTACCAGGGAAAAAAATAAACAACAGAATCATGGTCGAACTGGAGGAATATTTTGCTCTAATTAAGCAGCTGTTTGATATGTACGGAAGTGTATTGCATTCACACAAAAAAATTAATTCGGCTCTGTTTTTCTGAATTAATTAATTCAGAAAACAGAGCCGAATTTAAAGTTTTTCAGAAAACAGTATCTCGTTAATTCAGAAAATTACGTTTGTTTATTTTTTCCCTAGTAATGACTACTTCCGGGTCAGACAACTTAACTATATTGAAAATAGCAAATCGATGAAATGGTCGTTTTCCGTTATTTCCATTTTTCATTTAAGCACAAAATTGGGAAATGGAAAAACAAACCGTTATCTGTTTTCATTGTGGTTTGAAAATGAAAAACAAAAAAAACGAGTGGTCTTTTTGCTTTTTTGATTTTGGTTTTAAATTGAAAAAACGAATGAATGAAATGATACACGGATTAACACTCATTTTTTTTATTTTTCATTTTCAAAACCAGAATGAAAAACGGTGATAACGTTTGTTTTTCCATTTCCCGATTTGTGCTCAATGAAAAACGGAAAAAAAATCGGATAACGACCGTTTCATCGGATTGGCTATTTCAATATAGTTAGTTTTCTGACCTGTAAGTAGTCGTTACTAGGGAAAAAATAAACAGAATCATGGCCGGACTGGAGGAATATTTTGCTATAATTGAGCAGCTGTTGATACGTACGGAAGCGTATTGCATTCACACACAAAAAAAAAAAAATAATTCGGCTCTGTTTTCTGAATCAGAGCCGAATTTAAATTTTTTCAGAAAACAGTATCTTGTTAATTTGGAAAATTCCGTTTGTTTATTTTTTCCCTAGTAACGACTACTTCCGTGTCAGACAACTTAACTATATTGAAAATAGCAAAATCGGATGAAATGGTCGTTATCCGTTTTTTTCATTTTTCATTTGAGCACAAAATTGGGAAAAACATTGGGAAAAACAAACCGTTATCCGTTTTTCATTCTGGTTTTGAAAATTAAAAAAAAAAAAAAAAAAAAAGGAGTGTTTTTTTTTGGTTTTTTGACTTTTGGTTTTAATTGAAAAACGAATGAACGAATGATACACGGATTCTGTCCAAAATTAATGACTGTTCTTATACATAATGGTAGCAGTTGATGATAATAGTAGCAATTTGTGATCGAAGGAAGCTAAGGTGTCGTGGGTTTGGAAATCCCAGTCTGCGGCTCGTTTCTGCACTAGCTTGTTAAATCGTTAAGTCCAACGCAACGCAAAATGCGTCCATTTAACACATTTTGCGCTATCCTGTTTTTGGGCTCGCTCTTTGTTCGTTAACAACCAATTCAACGCAAAATGCATTCGCACGTTAGTTCGTTAACCCCAACGCGATGCAAAATGCGCTATCCTGTTTCTGGGCTCGCTCTTTGTCCGTTAACAACCAATTCAACGCAAAATGCATTCGCACGTTAGTTTGTTAACCCCAACGCGATGCAAAATGCGCTATCCTGTTTCTGGGCTCGCTCTTTGTTCGTTAACAACCAATGCAACGCAAAATGCATTCACACGTTAGTTCCTTACCCCCAATGCAATGCAAAATGCGCTATCCTGTGTCTGGACTCGCTCTTTGTTCGTTAACAACCAATGCAACGCAAAATGCATTCACACGTTAGTTCGTTAACCCCAACGCGATGCAAAATGCACTATCCTGTTTCTGGGCTAGTTGGTTAAAAATGTGCGCTCACCTCGTTCCTCGTTTCTGCATTTGCTCGTTAAATCGTTAAGTCCAATGCAACGCAAAATGCGTCCATTTAACGCATTTTGCGCTATCCTGTTTTTGGGCTCGCTCTTTGTCCGTTAACAACCAATTCAATGCAAAATGCATTCGCACGTTAGTTTGTTAACCCCAACGCAATGCAAAATGCGCTATCCCGTTTCTGGGCTAGTTGGTTAAAAATGTGCGCTCACCTGGTTCCTCGTTCCATGGCTGATTCTAAAATGGACCTCGGAGGTCCGCGTTAGAAGGAGGATATATTCTTGTAGCTTCATTTCACTTTGTTTCTGTCATGTATTTCCATTGAAATATTATTTACATTTAACCCTTTCATGCATGAATTACGAGAACATTAATTAAGATTTTTTTTCTTAATTCCTCTTTAGGCATTTCAAAAACAATGAGATTATTATTATTATTATTATTTTTTTTTTTATGAAGCTGTTTTTCATGGAGTTGCAAAAATGTCCGTTTAATTTTTAAAGCAAAGAAATGTGTATTTACTGATCTACTGTGTGAAAACTATGAAACAAAAACATTAAATGCTGCTAATTTGATATTTTCTCACATTTTAACATAAACTACAAACAAAACAGTTAAGGATGTGTGAAATTTTTCGGCTTTTTTTTTTTTCAGTTGGAATTCTTGCACAATGCTTTTTACTTTTTTGTGTGAATTGAATTGAAACACATTTTTTAAATGACCAGACAGTTTTATTACCTCCGCCAAGGAGGTTATGTTTTTGCCAGGGTTTGTTTGTCTGTCCGTTAGTGTGCAACATAACTCAAAAAGTTATGGACAGATTTTGATGAAATTTGTTGGAAATGGGATAAGGAAGAAATGATTAACTTTTGGGGGTGATCCGGAAGAAATCCTGGATTCTGGATCACTTTGAAATTTTCGTTAACATTGTGGTAAATGGGGCCAAAATTTTCGTTTCCCAATATCTCGCTTAATTATTGACCAAAACTCATGAAATTTAACTCAGGAATTGGCAATGGGGTCCTCTATCCCATTTCAAAGGCTGATCCGGATCTGATCCAGAAGGCGGATTTTATCTCAATTTATATAAAAAATGGGGGTGCCCTTACTTTTTGGCCTACTGTGCCTTTAATATTAAAGGTAGAAATTTCTGACAAGTGCCATCGTGTAGCTCAGTCAGTTCCGCATCGGGAGTATGCCACCGGATTTCATGTAGCTTTAATACTTAAGGAGCTAGATCCAGAAGAAAACCGCCATTACGAGAAATGTGATTTTCGTGAATAACTACTGAACTAATAAGGATATAATTATGAATCCAGTTGCTAATGGTATGTTTTCATGGTCAAAGAATCTTAAAATATAGGTAAAATAAATATGGGACTAATATTTATGGTGGAATTCACAATATGGGGGAATTGTGCAAATCTCATGCAATTTGACTCAGGGATTTACAATGGGGTGTTCTATCAAATGGCAAAGACTGATCCGGATCTTTCAAAAAGTTATGGACAGATTTGGATGAAAATTTCAGGAAATATTGATACTGGCACAAGGAACAAATGATTACATTTTGGTGGTGATTGGGGGGGGGGGGGGGGGGGGGGGGGCACTGATCTGCCTTGGCGGAGGTCTGCGCTCTCAGAGTGCTTTTCTAGTTCAAGACTGTGGAATTTTTGCACTTTGCAAATTCATCCCACGGGCCGGATTGGAACCTTTGGTGGGCCGTATTTGGCCCCCGGGCCGCATGTTTGAGACCCCTGTACTAAATGTAAAAATAAGAGCTTCTATCAGCTTTGGTTACCTCTTCATGCTGTTAATGAAGCATAATGTTGAACTACAACTAAGGACCCATATCAGTGATCAAGGGCAGCTCAAACAGATAGTACTGTGTGTGTAAATGTCATATTCTTTATTATACTGCAGATAAAATGTGGACCTGTGCAGTTTTGAAGGCTTGAGTTATGGCTGTCACCGTAAATCTTTTTGAAGCTCAAAGAGAAGGTGAAACATACACTGTGTAATGATGTGTGAAGATGGACGCTGATGTGTCATTTCCCATTGTGTAAAAATGTAGGGATAATCTCACAGCGCAGGTTGTGTAAAGCGATTTGGAATAAGAGTTGCACTGGAGACACGGGTGACGATGCATTGACCCGTTTCGTACTGGAATGGAGTCAGCGTCTGTTTGAACACAAGTTAGCGGTGTTATTTCGACCTCAAACGCCAACGTCAACTCTTGGTCCCATAGATGCACGGATGGGGTTTATGACCGATACACTGTAAACCCGGATAAGTCAAGTTTACTTAAAAAATTTGAGGCAAGTGATTGCACTTAAATGATTTGAGTAAAGATCGACTAATCAATCGGTTTAAGTACAACTTTAATGCTAAAAGTATTGAACTTAAACTATTAAGTAGAAAACACTAAAAGACAAGTTTTTTGTACTTTAAATCTGTTGTAAAATCAACCCCACTATCCAACCATTCAACTCAGCATTTTAGGTTACACTGACTAATTTTATCAATTGCAGCCAGATTAATTTATCATTGATTAAACAACTTTTTTTTAAGATAATCAAACTCAAAATTCTATTCCTGACCAAAATAGCTATGAATTTATTCAACTTAATATATTGTAGCATGAATGGAAATGAGCTCAATGTCATTTGCTAGTACAGGAAGTGCTTTTAATTTGACAAAACATTAAGACTTTAGGCTATATAATGTATATTATTATGGACGGAGGCAGAAAATCTAGGTGTAGATTAATGCACAAAGTGAGAATTTGATTTTCCTTGGTCAGGATATGTACAGTCAGTCCAGCTTGGATTTACAAGGCTGATAACACTGGTCTTCAAGGAAAATGCTTCCAGAATAAAAGTAATGAAATTTTACCCCATGAGAGTCACTGATAAAGAAAAATCCAGTCAAAAATGTTGGTTGGCTGAACTTTCCAAGATACAACCTTCGGTCAAAATGTGAAATTCAAGAATTAACAAGAGAATGGGTTTGACTCAAAAGGAATATTTGTCTCAGAGCTACAAGATCTACTTCAAAACACTGTCTGTGCATTAGAATACATTCACTTTACAGGTTCTATTTAGTGGAAGATTTATAAAACTATTATATAAATGTACGTAAACCAATATATATGTGTAATAACACTTAATCATATACCTTGAAAACATTAGCAAACCGGCACTTTGTCATTTATTTTCCAATTAATCTTATTAAAATACGTAACATTTAGCACATTTAATGTCTGAAGCAAATCATTTCTAAAAAATTGTAGACCAGTGTAATTAATACTGAACAAACAAGAACTCAAACTATGAATTATGAAAGAGCTGCAGCATCTGAAACCGACCACAATGAACATTTGACCGATAAACAGAACCACAGTGCTTCAGTTTCAGCTTCACAGTTTGTCATGTCTGTTATGGATTGGGATTGTCTCTGTCAACTCACCATATATTTTTAATTAGTAATTATTATTTTTATGTAATTATTTATTTATTTATTTATTTAATCAATTACTAGAAATTCCAGGCAACCTCACATGGGGTCCCAACCCCAAGGATGCTTCTCTTTCAGGTCAGCTCAGCTATGCTGAAAATGCAAAATTAGTCAATTTCCAGGAAACTTCCAGCAACTTGTGCAACCTCTAAAATATCTCCTTTTTCTGCCAAATTTTTTTCCTAAATCATCTTTTGAATGCCAAAACCTAATGCAGGGTTCTAATTGAGATTATCTGAAACTTTATTTTTCTCCATGATTGTTGGACCACCCTAATGTACAGTCGGTCCAGCTTGGATTTCCAAGGCTGACAATTAATACTGAACAAACAAGAACTTAAACTATGAATTATGAAAGAGCTGCAGCATCTGAAACTGACCACAATGAACATTTGACAGATAAACAGAACCACAGTGCTTCAGTTTCAGCTTCACAGTTTGTCATGTCTGTTATGGATTGGGATTGTCTCTGTCAACTCACCATATATTTTTAATTACCTCCGCCAAGGAGGTTATGTTTTTGCCAGGGTTTGTTTGTTTGTCTGTCCGTTAGTGTGCAACATAACTCAAAAAGTTATGGACAGATTTTGATGAAATTTTCAGGGTTTGTTGGAAATGGGATAAGGAAGAAATGATTAACTTTTGGGGGTGATCCAGAAGAAATCCTGGATTCTGGATCACTTTGAAATTTTCGTTAACATTGTGGTAAATGGGGCCAAAATTTTTGTTTCCCAATATCTCGCTTAATTATTGACCAAAACTCATGAAATTTAACTCAGGAATTGACAATGGGGTCCTCTATCACATTTCAAAGGCTGATCCGGATCTGATCCAGAAGGTGGATTTTATTTTAAAAAATAAATGTAGGATTTGTATCATCGATTATGTGGGGAATTTTTGCGCTTGGCGGAGGTCTGCGCTCTCCGAGTGCTTTTCTAGTTAGTAATTATTATTATTATTTATTTATTTATTAATTTAATTTAATTTAATTTAATTTAATTTAATTTGATTTGATTTGATTTTTTTAAATCAATAACTAGAAATTCCAGGCAAGCCCGCATGGGGTCCCAACCCCAAGGATGCTTCTCTTTCAGGTCAGCTTGGCTATGCTGAAAATGCAAAATTAGTCAATTTCCAGGAAACTTCCAGCAACTTGTGCAACCAGTTTGTTGTTGGTTGGTTGTTGTTGTTTCACAGTTTGTCATGTCTGTTATGGATTGGGATTGTCTCTGTCAACTCACCATATATATATATACATTTTTTTTTTTATTAGTAAGTTTTTTTAATTTTATTTTTATCAATTACTAGAAATTCCACGCAACGCCACATGGGGTCCCAACCCCAAGGATGAAAAACACTGAACTATGGTCTTCAATGAAGTGAAGCTCTGAAGGTTGGCAGGGGAACTTCTATTAGCCCTGAACCCTCATTAATGGACCAATCATTTAAGGAAGAGCCACAAGTTGAAATAAAATAAGACCAGAAGAAATCGTGGAAAAAAATATATTGACTTTTTGGCACCTACTCATACCCTTTTAGGTACTTCCATATTGGCTTCATTTTTAAGTGGTGGTTGTTGCCCTTTCACGTGCACCCATTCATATAAAAAACTGTTTTCACCAGGTGGAATAAAGAGGATTAAAGTGTTCTTTTACAGTACAACACCACAGGACTTCTTCAGGCTCCCACACACACACAAACAGGTCATCGCTACAAAACTACTGAGAACATTTTACCTCACAACCTCCACCCACCCACTCACACAAACAAACAACACACACCTACGTAAAGTTTCTACAGTCAAGGTGTTAAAAGTGCTCGTCAGAGAAGCCCATAAGGCATTCTCTCAGCCTCGCAGTATCCCTGTTTGTTCCGACACACAGCGATAGCGGCAGATTTCTAAAACCTCTCACGTGGAGTTATATCCAAGAGATGGGGCGTCAGTCAAGGAGATGACGGAAATGACCCATTGACTCAAATCAGAGGCAAACCCGGACCCTGTAGAACGCAAAAATATGACTTGTCGTAAATATAGGGAAGGGGTTCCTGAGGGGCAAGTAGCACTCTGCAAGAATTTTAAACACATATAAATGATGAGTCACCACAAGGAGGTGGAGCATCTGAGTAAGTGTGGGTTTGCTTATGTCTGTGTCTGCATCGCCACATGAAATCTACACCCTTTAAAGCCAGTTTCCACATGACGTGACTGTATGTTTTCACTGTATGTTCAATATGTAGACCAGGGCTGTCACTCATTTTAGTTCAGGGGCCACATTCAGCTAAATTTGATCTGAAGTGGGCCAGAGCAGTAAAATAATAACATAACTAGAAAAGCACTCTGAGAGCGCAGACCTCCGCCAAGGCAGATCAGTGCCCCCCCCCCAATCACCACCAAAATGTAATCATTTGTTCCTTGTGCCAGTATCAATATTTCCTGAAATTTTCATCCAAATCTGTCCATAACTTTTTGAAAGATCCGGATCAGTCTTTGCCATTTGATAGAACACCCCATTGTAAATCCCTGAGTCAAATTGCATGAGATTTGCACAATTCCCCCATATTGTGATTTCCACCATAAATATTAGTCCCATATTTATTTGACCTATATTTTAAGATTCCTTGACCATGAAAACATACCATTAGCAACTGAATTCATAATTATATCCTTATTAGTTCAGTAGTTATTCACGAAAATCACATTTCTCGTAATGGCGGTTTTCTTCTGGATCTAGCTCCTTAAGTATTAAAGCTACATGAAATCCGGTGGCATACTCCTGATGCGGAACTGACTGAGCTACACGATGGCGCTTGTCAGAAATTTCTACCTTTAATATTAAAGGCACAGTAGGCCAAAAAGTAAGGGCACCCCCATTTTTTATATAAATTGAGCTAAAATCCGCCTTCTGGATCAGATCCGGATCAGCCTTTGAAATGTGATAGAGGACCCCATTGTCAATTCCTGAGTGAAATTTCATGAGTTTTGGTCAATAATTAAGCGAGATATTGGGAAATGAAAATTTTGGCCCCATTTACCACAATGTTAACAAAAATTTCAAAGTGATCCAGAATCCAGGATTTCTTCCGGATCACCCCCAAAAGTTAATCATTTCTTCCTTAACCCATTTCCAACAAACCCTGAAAATTTCATCAAAATCTGTCCGTAACTGTTTTGAGTTATGTTGCACACTAACGGACAGACAAACAAACCCTGGCAAAAACATAACCTCCTTGGCGGAGGTAATAATATATAAATAATGTCAACTCCAAACTTTTCTTTATGGTTTAGAGTGAAAAAAAAAAAAAGAAAAAAATTACATTATGAAAAGGTTTACATCTACAAACCATCCTTTCAAACGATGTAATTAACATGAACAAACTGAAAAAAATAAGTGTAATTTTTACAATATTCAGCCTCAGTTTATCATTTCCACATGTACATGATAATTTACAGATCACGGTGGATCTACAAATACACAAAACATTTAATAACAGGCAAAATATTGTTAAAATTGTACTTCTTACTTCTCTTAAGACCTTTCAGGTTGTTCATATTTGTTCAGGTTATTCACATTTTTTGCGAAATTTTATTTTGTTTTAGTGTAAATACATGAAAATATTTACATTTACAAAGAGAAAAAAATGGAATTGTCATTACTTATATGTTATTATGATAGTATTTTACTGGTCCTGCCCACTTGAGATTGAAATGGTCTGAATGTGGAACCTGAAATAAAGATATTGTTAATATTTTAGTGTAATTTTTTGCATTTCACACATTCATCCCAAGGGCCCTGGAATTTTCATTTTTTTAAAAATTACAGGTTGACCCAAAAAAAAACGGGAATTTTTGAAGTGCGTATTGGCAGACATGAGCAAGTGGCGGCACTGCGAGACAGTGAGCAAGTAAACACACCCCCATTTTTGTAACCATTGGCGGCTGTGCGAGAATTGTTCGGTAACCGTGTGATCTCAAGATTCGGTAACGTTCCCTGGCCCCCTAGATCGTCAGATTTGTCCGTTTGTGATTTTTTCTCGTGGGGCTATCTCAAGAGTAAAGTGTACACGACTCGACCAAGAACTCTGGATGAGTTAAAACAGAGAATTCAGGATGAAATTCACAGTATCCCAGCTGAGATGTTGCAGCGGTCAATGAGGAATCTCAACAGCATATTTCAAGAATGCATTCGTACAGGAGGACGCCATCTACAGGAAGTCATTTTTAACCCATTAAGACCCACTGCTACTTTTGTGTCACTTCCCAAATGATTTTTTTTTTCCCTCTATTTATCCTTTCTTAAGTGATTTATCATCATTTATTACAATATTCTCCTCTGTATTTAGAATTTGTTCCAGTAAAAATCTAATATTTTACCGTATTTAACTTACTGATTATGTATATGTTCATAAAAATTCAGATTAATGAGAAGGTTATTATATCAGAACCAGAGAAAACTAAAGAAAAAGTAACTTTTTCAGTCAAATATATCAATAACTGAACATAAACCCAGTGTGTCCATCCACTGTCATTGATCCAACTCCATGGGTTTTACTGGTGAATCAGTGTTGTAGAAGATGACGGTGTTTCCATGGTAACTACAGAGCCTCTGAACGTCCAAACAGGTCATATGTGATGACCATGAAAAGACGACAAACTGTATTTTACACCATTTATTTACATGGATTGAGAGGATTAGTGGATCAACAGGTATTAAACAGTTTAGATCAGTAGATACTTTTGGTTTCCAGTGGATGTTTGGGTCTTTATGGGTTAAAAAAAATGAAAATTCCATCATTGTTTCTTAAATGGCATGGTTTAAGGTTTCAGTTACTATGAATAAAATATTTTTCTTCCATCACTCTTGGTTTTATTGGATTGTTAAAAAGTTCCCGTTTTTTTGTGTCACCCTGTATTTGCCTTTCAGTTGCTCAAAAGTCATCAAAGATCCTTTCTCAAAGCAGTCCTCCAGTTTATGTTTTCCATGTTGATACCAGGTTTCCACAGTCTTATTGTTTAGAGCAGGGGTCTCAGACTCATTCTCTTTCAGGGGCCACATCCCCCCCAATTTGATCTCCAGTGGGCCGGACAAGTAAAATAATAACATAATAACCTATAACTAATGTGTGGTGGAAAAATTTACTTTTTATATTTTATACTCTTTATATTTTATACAGTTAGTACATCTTCTTTTAATGCTGAGTCATTATTCATTATGTGTGATGTTTACCACTCTGTAACACCCCCAACCCAGGAACGGAGTTCTTGCCTTGAGTTAAAACCCAAACACCTAAATGTCTGAATGTGTAGATAGAGGATGGTGTCTGCACTCCAGATAGGATCCAAGCAAGGTTAGAGTGAAGAGGTCATCATGACCTCTTCACGGAGCAGAGAAGGAGTAGTATGGGGTGGTATGATGTACGTAAGGAATGACATCATAGTTTGAGGGGGTTGGATTTGGTTTTATATAATCTTTAGTTTTCTCTTGTTTAATCAGACTTCACTTACAGAGTTTCTCTGTGATTGACTTCTCAATAAATGCATTTATTTATTTTAACTCTAACTTTCTCTCCTCCTCTTTGTGTGTGGGTTATCAGTTGAACATTTCCATAACAAATGACAACTCCAAATTTTTGTCTTTGTTTTAGTGCAAAAAAAAAAAAAAACAATAAATTATGAAAATACTTACTTTTATAAACTATCCAAACAAAAGAGATGTGAATAATCTAAAAAAAAAAAAAAAAAAAAAAAATTTCCTAAGAAAAATAAGTGCAATTTTAACAATATTCTACCTCAACTTATCATTCATACATAAGTATTATGGATCAGATCTACAAAGACACTAAAAACTTAGTAACAGGAAGAAAATAGTTGAAATTGTGCTTAAATTTCTTTACACACTTCAGGTTGTTCATATTTGTTCAGGTTATTCACATTTTATTGTTACAGGATAGTTTGTAAATGGAATTTTTTCATAATTTAATGTTATTTTTTGCATTAAAACAAATACAAAAAATTTAAATTGTCATTGTTAGTAGACATAGTGTAATATTGTTTTTTCACATCAAACCGAGAAGAAAATATGGAGTCATTATTTTTTGTAGGTTTTTATGCTGTTATTATTTTACTGGACATCATATTGGTCTGTATGTGGAACCTGAACTAAAATGAGTTCCACAGCCTTGACTGAGGAATTTTTGCACTTTGCAAATCCATCCTACGGGCCGCATTGGAACCTTTGGTGGGCCGCATGTTTGACACCCCTTGGTTTAGAGTCAATGGAATGAGATGGTTTTGCTTCAAAGGAGACTTTGACAACAGTTCGACTTTTTGTCCAATGCTTTTATGTATATCATACCATAATTTACTAAGATGAAATAGAATTGGATTGTCTGTTAATTTAGGCAAGATTTTTGAGTTGTACTTATATATAAAATCACTATTTTGGTCGTTTTTGAGTACTTTTGATTTTGCCTTTATGTACAGGGTGAGTCAGAAAAAACGCTCTTTTCATTTAAAGAAATTGTACCACTGAAATGGAAATGCTTATTTTTCTTTTGATTATACAGTCATATTGATGTGGTTATTGAGCATGTCTGGCGATTGAATCATTGATTTATGGCATAGCATAACAGAGGGAATGTCCATTGTTTATTGTGCACCGAAATATCTGCCAACACAGTTTATGCCACCGTGAATGAAACTGAAATTGTCAACCATTACAGCATGTTTACTCGCCATCAAAATGTTTTGTCTCAACGAAGTCGTCCGGCACGACCTTCAACCTGGCTACCGTTCAGATTGATGCAAATCTGTGCTCGTTGTCGCATCTCTAACACAGCTCTTCTCGCCATTCGTGTTCGTCGTAGGGCTTGGATTTCAGCCGTGATGCGATTTCGGAGTTCCTGAAGAGTTTGTGGAACAGTCTGATACACACGGTTTTTAAGATACCCCCACAAGAAAAAATCAAGGGGGGTCAAGTCCGGGGATCTAGGTGGCCACTTTCCTTCCTGACCCAAACAGACAACTCGATGAGGAAATAATACCTGCAATCGCTGTGGTCTTGCCATGATGAAAACTCCCTGGGCACTGTCATGTAGGCCTATGTCCTGAGTGTGAAAGCAAAGCCCCGACTCCTGTAATTGTTGTCAATTTCAAGTTTGTTCACTGTGGCGTACATTGTGTTGGCAGGTATTTCAGTGCCCAATAAACAATGGACCTTCTCTCTCTTATGCAATGCAATAAATCTATGACTGCATCACCAGACATGCTCAATAACCACATCAATATGACTGTATGGTCAAAAGAAAAATCCGTGTTTCCGTTTTAGCAGTACAATTTCTTTAAATGGAAAGAGCGTTTTTTCTGACTCACCCTGTATAGCAAACTAATACAAGATCAAAAACAAATGAATTTTGGCAAAAAAAAAAAAAAAAAAAAGTTTCCGTTTTGAATGTCTGGGGTCGACAGAAATTTTTGATGTTAAAATGGAGTCACGAGCCTCTGCTGATAAGTTCTCACAAATCTGAAATCCTCTGTTTCAACTAGTCAGAAAAACTAACTTCCCCTTTGTTCCAGACTGACCATAAATAATATTTTTTTTGCCTGGTCCTCTTCTTTGTTTTTCCATCTGGTAACTTACCCCGTGTAACACATAATGCATCAATATTATAAATGTGCACCTTTCAAGCATTTTTTTTTTTTTTTTTTTTTTTTTGGTTAATGGAGAAGTTTGGTGTAGTTGTTCTTGGGTTTGTTTGTTAAAAAAAAAAAAAAAGAAATTGTGCAACAATTCATTTTCAATTGATTTGTCACATATGATACAGTGTTTGTATTGCCCAAAACTCCAAATAAACAAAAGTTGGAAAAAAAACAAACAAACAATAAGACCAATGGCCCTGTAGCTTACCTGCACTTCCTATGTCTTTTATAATGGGGAAATTTTTCAAAGTCTCCTGTAATTGTTGTCAATTTCAAGTTTGTTCACTGTGGCATACATTGTGTTGGCAGGTATTTCAGTGCCCAATAAACAATGGACCTTCTCTCTCTTATGCAATGCAATAAATCTATGACTACATCAGCAGACATGCTCAATAACCACATCAATATGACTGTATGGTCAAAAGAAAAATCAGTGTTTCCGTTTTAGCAGTACAATTTCTTTAAATGGAAAGAGCGTTTTTTTCTGACTCACCCTGTACAGTACTATATATGAAGAAATGAAAATTTAAACATTTATTATTATACATGTAGTTCAGTCAGTCTTTGGTTGGACAGTTTGTTTTATTTAAGTCTTATTTCTAATACCAATGTCTAGGGACCGAAGTTAGTAAATGCATCGTTTCTGTTTTTAACCCTTAGGGGTCTGAGCCTATTTTGGCGGTTTTTGAGTGTTTTTGATTTTACCTTTATATACTATTTAAAGAAGTGTTTACTATATCCATGTTTGGTATCTTTTTTTTTTTTTTTTTTTTTTAAGCACAACTTCATCTATCTCATCTGCCTATTATTTTTCCACTTTAATCTACTATATCAACACAAAAGGACAAAAAACACACAAAAAATGTAAAATCCAAATTTGAAAAATGTATAGAATTTATTGCATAAATAACACAAAGATGCTTAACGAACCTTTTCAAAGACTTTAACCTGTTTAACCCTGACCATATTTTCAGGGGAAAAACGCCTAAACAGACATACCCAAAGTAAATGAAGAATTACTTATAATACTTATAATAATAATAAGGTTCATATGGATGTTCTTGGTGTCTATGGACATTTACAGACCTCACAGAATCTATTCCCATTGTCTAAAATATTGTATCGTTTACTATGCCTGAGTAAACTGTAACAAACTAAAAGAGAAATTAGAATTTTTTATCCTCGCCTGTTTTTTTTTTTTTTCAGCTGGATTGACGATGATATGCATAAATTAATTGTTCGTGTCGGAGGTTTTTAATAGCGTATATTTCACCCCACAAATATTAAAAATCATGTTTGAACATTAAAGTTTGCACTAAAATACACTTTTGTGTAGAGAGAGCACATTACTCCAGTGTTGGTTTCCCTGCACTGGCTACCGGTAACCTACAGAATTGATTTTAAGATACTACTCCTCACGTATAAAGCTCTAAATGGAACCGGACCAAGTTAAATTACAAACTCACTGATCAATTATGTACAAACTAGAACACTGAGGTCATCAAACGCAGGGTTACTAGCGACTCCCAGAAATATTACAAAGAAAATGGGGGACGCAGCCTTTACTAACTATGCACCAAAGTTATGGAATACAATTCCAAAAGACATTAGAGAAGCCAGTTCACTGAATATATTTAAAACCAAATTAAAAACATTTAATCTCATTAGCCTTTGAAAGGAGATAAAAATGGGGTCACAATTCAGGAACCAGGAATGTGCGTTTTTTATTTTTATTTTATTTTATTGTATTTCTGTTTTTATTTTTTATTTTATTGTATTTCAAATTCATCTTATTTCTTGCACTTCAAAAATTCTATGCATAATCAAATATTTTAATGTGCGCTGTTTTTATATTTATTTTTATTTTACTATATTTCTCTCAAATTTCATTTTATTTCTTGATGTATAATCAAATGTTAATATATTTTAATATTGTATTTTTTCAATCAATGTGAAGCACTTTGGGCTACAATTTCTGTATGAAAGGTGCTATACAAATAAAGTTTATTATTATTATTATTATTATTATTATTATTATTATTATTATTATTATTATTATTATTACTTTTATTAACATTACGGTCTAAACTTTGAGCAAAAGTTGAAAAAAACATCCATTGTCCTGATTTATTATATTTTTATAGTAGATGAATATTAATATATTTTTTTTTGGCCCACAGGTGGCCTGATAGGGCTAAAGGGGTTAAAAGTGAATATTGGTTCCAAATATTAGACCCAGGACATGTCAGTAAAGTACAAGCTTTTTTTGTTTTTTATTAAATAAGTGCCTATATTGGAAACATCATGATGCAATAGTTTTTTCCGATGCAGTTTTTAAAATTTTTATGGAATTTCCTTTGCGATGGACAGTTTTCTTTTCTTTTTTTTTTTTTTTTTGTATAAAGTTGTGAAACTCTTGTCCACAAATGTGGGACAGTGGGTCTTAGGAGGTTATAAACACTCACAGTCAATGAAAACTTTGAGACCATATTTTTCGACATAATTTTTATTTTGAAACCCTAAATTGGAATTTTTTTCATATGAATCATTTGTTTAGGATATTGGCATGCAGAAACAAAAATCTAAAATTTCAAGAATAATTTCAAAACAAAAAAACTTAAAAGAAAATAGCACCTCCCAAACACAAAGTCAAAACAGTCAGTACCAGTTATGGCCTCCGTTTGCTTCGATATAGACGTGACATGATGCCGTTCAGTGGACTAAAAATGGTGTCCTTTTTTGGGCCTTTATATAGGCCTTCAAAAACCACTCCTCAAATTGTGCAGATACCCACTGAGTACTGCTCAATGTGTATTTGGTCCACTTTTGCAAAGAGACCAACCCATGTGCAATGAACCGTGACAACATGACAACTCATCATTATCTCAACTACCCGAGCACAAAGTCATCAAAAAATCCACAACGAATAATTTAATAATTACAACCCCCCCCAAAAGTAGAAATATGCAGACATTTCTACCCCAAAGTTTCTATTGACGGAAACAAAAATTGTAATAAATTCAAACTATACTCAAATATTTGACATAAAAGCGTATCTTTACATAGGCGTTTTCTCTGGTCCCGCCCACCCACCCACCCTTGGTCCTCCTAGTGTCCACATCCGGTTCAGATGGGGGTCATTCTCACCCTTACCTGTAATGCTAATGCAGTCTGTGGATTAGAATCTGCAGATCTGATGCTTCTGTTTATCTACGCAAAGGATTTATAGTTATATTTAATATATATATCTTAAGATTCTTTTAACCAGTGCTTCTGTTTTATCATTTTAATGTTTAATATTTTTATTGTTTTCATATATGTCTTAAATTTAGCTTCTTTTAATCAGTTCTTTTATATCTTTTTAATGTTTCTTATTCTCCGGTGTTTCATCAGAGGGAGCCCTCCATGCCGGGGGGGCGACTGTGGACTCCGGGGGCTGTGGCGCCTTCTTTCACTGGGGTCCGCTCCTTTCTGGTGGGTGGGGGTCCCAGTTGGCCCTCTCCCACTAGTTGGGATGCGGGGCTGTGTTGCTGGTACCTGGTCGCTGGGGTCGGCGGCTGCCTCCTGGTGCGGATGGCTCCCTGAGACAGCGCCTCCTAAATTGATGTTTTACTTTTACTTGTACATTTTTGTTCTGGTCTACCCGTGCTCAGTCAGTCTTCTTAAGTATGTGTGAGCTTGTGGGTTTGCATGTATATGTGTGTGTGTGTGTGTGTGTGTGTGTGTGTGCGGGTGAGTGGGTGGGTGTGGGTGGGGGTGGTACTGATTTTTAAACTGATATGTAAAGCACTTTGTGCTACAGTTTTTAATGTATGAAAAGTGCTATATAAATAAAGATTATTATTATTATTATTATTATTATTATTATTATTATTATTATTATTATTATTATCTGGCCATTTTTTTCTGTTTTGAAAAAGGACAAAAAATGACGAAGATATTGTAAGAAATCTAATGTCCCCCCACCTCATTACCTCCGCCAAGGTTATGTTTTTGTCAGCGTTGATTTGTCTGTCTGTCTGTCTGTCTGTCTGTTTGTGTGCGAGATAACTCAAAAAGTTAAGGACGGATTTGCTCTACGAGTGCTTTTCTAGAAAAGACAGTGCAGACATCCACCAAGGCAGATCAATGTTCCCCCCACCCCCGATCACCACCAAAATTTAATCATTTGTTCCTTGTTCCAGTACCAACATTTACTGAAATTTTCATCCAAATCTGGGTCACTGATCTGCCTCGGTGGAGGTCTGCGCTCTCCGAGTACTTCTAGTTTTCATACTTTCACTCATGTCTGTTTGCTCCGGTTTCAAACCGTCGTATCTCTGGTTGTATTTGCTCTATCAACATCAAATAAAAAGTGGGAAGACTAGAGGTCGCAGCGCGTTGGCTGTATTTTAAAAGATTGCCATGGAGTAATAAAGGCATTTTATTTTTACACAAATCCTACAGTGTGCCTTGGAATATTTTTTGAAATCCTCAATGCTTATGTGGATTTTTTTTCTTTTTTTTTTTTTTTTTTTGACTCTTAAATAGGAAGGAACACCACAAGTTTTCCACTCTGTTGGTTTAAAAAGTGGGAGAGTGTTTCAAGTCCACACTTTCAAATGCAATTATCTCCAGTGGTTTACTCGCCATGTTGAAAATATCATGTGATTCAGTCACGGGGCTGTGACCGCGGACCCCTAAGGGTTAATGTCCAGTAATAATAGTCATACAAAGTGTAGCTATTATAACAACTACACATTAAAATTAAAGGTGAAACATTATCGTAACAGAAGTGCTGTGTAAAAGCACTAGTAAACTCATTTTAGTTCAGGGGCCACATAAAGCCAAATTTGATCTGAAGTGGGCCGGACCAGTGAAATAATAACATAATAATATATAAATAATGACAACTTCAAACTTTCCTCTATGTTTAAGAGCAAAAAAAAAAGTAAAATTATGCAATGAAAATGTTTACATCTACCAACTATCCTTTAAAATAATGTGAATAACATGAACAAACTGAAATTTCTTTAGAAAACTAAGTGCAGTTTTAACAATATTATGTCTCAGTTTATCATTTATAATATGTAAATTACAACTGACAGATTAGAAAGGATCAACTAATACACAAAACATTTAATTGCAGGCAGAATATTGGTAAACTTGCATTTCAGACTTTTCGAAATGTTCGTATTTTTTGAGGTTACTCACATTTTTTTTGTAAAATGATATTTATTTTAGTGTAAATACAGTAAAATGACATGAAAATGTTTACATTTACAAAGAGAAAAATTTGAAGTAGTGAGTATTTATAGTTATGGACCGCACCTCTATGTACATAACCGCTACCCCTCACCCCGACAAAAAAACAAAAATCAACCCCCCCCCCCGCTGTGTTTTTTGACAAATCACACTCTGTTTTACATGTACCAACTATCCCTTAAAACAATGTGAATGACATAAACTGAATTTTTTTAAGAAAACTAGGTGTAATTTTAACAATATTATGTCTCAGTTTATCATTAACACATGTAAATTACAATTTACAGATCAGAAGGGATCAAAAAATACACAAAACATTTAATAACAGACAGAATATTGGTAAACTTGCACCTCAGACATTTCAAAATGTTCATATTTGTTCAAGTTATTCACGATTTTTTTGCAAAATGATGGTTTATTTTAGTGCAAATACAGTAAAATGACACGAAAATGTTCACATTTACAAAGAGAAAAATTTGAAGTTGTGAGTATTTATAGTTATGCACCACACCCCCATGTATATAACTGCCACCCCACCCCCCGCTCCAACCAAAAAAAAAAAAAAAGAAAAACTCCCCCTCCTCTGTTTTTTTTTTTTTTTTTTGACAAATCACTCTCTGTTTACATCTACCAACTATCCTTTAAAACAATGTGAATGACATAAACTGAAATTTTTTAAGAAAACTAGGTGTAATTTTAACAATATTATGTCTCAGTTTATCATTAACACATGTAAATTACAGCTGACAGATCAGAGGGGATCAACAAATACACAAAACATTTAATTACAGGCAGAATATTGGTAAACTTGCATTTCAGACTTTTCGAAATGTTCATATTTTTTCAGGTTATTCACGTTTTTTTTCAAAATGATGGTTTATTTTAGTGTAACTACAGTAAAATTACATGAAAATGTTCACATTTACAAAGAGAAAAATTTGAAGTTGTGAGTATTTATAGTTATGCACCACACCCCCGTGTATATAACTGCCACCCCACCCCCTTCTCCAACCAAAAAACAAAAAAAAAAAAAAGAAAAACTCCCCCTCCTCTGTTTTTTTGACAAATCACACTCTGTTTACATCTACCAACTCTCCTTTAAAACAATGTGAATGACATAAACTGAAATTTTTTAAGAAAACTAGGTGTAATTTTAACAATATTATGTCTCAGTTTATCATTAACACATGTAAATTACAATTTACAGATCAGAAGGGATCAAAAAATACACAAAACATTTAATAACAGACAGAATATTGGTAAACTTGCACCTCAGACATTTCAAAATGTTCATATTTGTTCAAGTTATTCACGATTTTTTTGCAAAATGATGGTTTATTTTAGTGCAAATACAGTAAAATGACACGAAAATGTTTACATTTACAAAGAGAAAAATTGGAATTTGTGAGTATTTATAGTTATGCACCACACCCCCATGTATATAACTGCCACCCCACCCCCCGCTCCAACCAAAAATAAAAAAGAAAAACTCCCCCTCCTCTGTTTTTTTTTTTTTTTTTTTGACAAATCACTCTCTGTTTACATCTACCAACTATCCTTTAAAACAATGTGAATGACATAAACTGAATTTTTTAAAGAAAACTAGGTGTAATTTTAACAATATTATGTCTCAGTTTATCATTAACACATGTAAATTACAGCTGACAGATCAGAGGGGATCAACAAATACACAAAACATTTAATAACAGGCAGAATATTGATAAACTTGCATTTCAGACTTTTCGAAATGTTCATATTTTTTCAGGTTATTCACGTTTTTTTGCGAAATGATAGTTTATTTTAGTGTAACTACAGTAAAATTACATGAAAATGTTCACATTTACAAAGAGAAAAATTTGAAGTTGTGAGTATTTATAGTTATGCACCACACCCCCATGTATATAACTGCCACCCCACCCCCTTCTCCAACCAAAAAACAAAAAAAAAAAGAAAAACTCCCCCTCCTCTGTTTTTTTGACAAATCACACTCTGTTTTACATCTACCAACTCTCCTTTAAAACAATGTGAATGACATAAACTGAAATTTTTTAAGAAAACTAGGTGTAATTTTAACAATATTATGTCTCAGTTTATCATTAACACATGTAAATTACAATTTACAGATCAGAAGGGATCAAAAAATACACAAAACATTTAATAACAGACAGAATATTGGTAAACTTGCACCTCAGACATTTCAAAATGTTCATATTGTTCAAGTTATTCACGATTTTTTTGCAAAATGATGGTTTATTTAGTGCAAATACAGTAAAATGACACGAAAATGTTTACATTTACAAAGAGAAAAATTGGAATTTGTGAGTATTTATAGTTATGCACCACACCCCCATGTATATAACTGCCACCCCACCCCCCGCTCCAACCAAAAATAAAAAAGAAAAAAAAAAAGAAAAACTCCCCCTCCTCTGTTTTTTTTTTTTTTTTTTTTTGACAAATCACTCTCTGTTTACATCTACCAACTATCCTTTAAAACAATGTGAATGACATAAACTGAATTTTTTAAAGAAAACTAAGTGCAGTTTTGACAATATTGTGTCTCAGTTTATCATTAACACATGTAAATTACAACTGACAGATCAGAGGGGATCAACAAATACACAAAACATTTAATAACAAACAGAATATTGGTAAACTTGCATTTCAGACTTTTCGAAATGTTCGTATTTTTTCAGGTTATTCACATTTTTTTGCGAAATGATAGTTTATTTTAGTGTAACTACAGTAAAATTACATGAAAATGTTCACATTTACAAAGACAAAAATTTGAAGTAGTGAGTATTTATAGTTATGGACCGCACCTCTATGTATATAACTACCCCCCAACCCCGACAAAAAACCCCAAAAACATCCCCTCCTCTTTTTTTTTTTTGACAAATTGCACTCTGTTTACAATCTACCAACTCTCCTTTAAACAATATAAATAACATGAACAAACTGAAATTTCTTCAGAAAACTAAGTGCAGTTTTAACAATATTATGTCTCAGTTTATCATTTATAATATGTAAATTACAACTGACAGATTAGAATGGATCAACTAATACACAAAACATTTAATTACAGACAGAATATTGGTAAACTTGCATTTCAGACTTTTCGAAATGTTCGTATTTTTTCAGGTTACTCACATTTTTTTTGCAAAATTATATTTATTTTAGTGTAAATACAGTAAAATGACATGAAAATGTTTACATTTACAAAGAGAAAAATTTGAAGTAGTGAGTATTTATAGTTATGGACCGCACCTCTATGTACATAACCGCTACTTCTCACCCCGACAAAAAAACAAAAATCAACCCCCCCCCCCCCCCTGTGTTTTTTGACAAATCATACTCTGTTTACAACCACCAACTATCCTTTAAAACAATGTGAATAACATAAAATGATTTTTTTTTTTTTTTTTTTCAAGAAAACTAGGTGTAATTTTAACAATATTGTGTCTCAGTTTATCATTAACACATGTAAATTACAATTTACAGATCAGAAGGGATCAAAAAATACACAAAACATTTAATAACAGACAGAATATTGGTAAACTTGCACCTCAGACATTTCAAAATGTTCATATTTGTTCAAGTTATTCACGATTTTTTTACAAAATGATGGTTTATTTTAGTGCAAATACAGTAAAATGACACAAAAATGTTTACATTTACAAAGAGAAAAATTGGAATTTGTGAGTATTTATAGTTATGCACCACACCCCCATGTATATAACTGCCACCCCACCCCCCGCTCCAACCAAAAAAAAAAAAGAAAAACTCCCCCTCCTCTGTTTTTTTTTTTTTTTTTTTTGACAAATCACTCTCTGTTTACATCTACCAACTCTCCTTTAAAACAATGTGAATGACATAAACTGAATTTTTTAAAGAAAACTAGGTGTAATTTTAACAATATTATGTCTCAGTTTATCATTAACACATGTAAATTACAGCTGACAGATCAGAGGGGATCAACAAATACACAAAACATTTAATAACAAACAGAATATTGGTAAACTTGCATTCCAGACTTTTCGAAATGTTCATATTTTTTCAGGTTATTCACGTTTTTTTGCGAAATGATAGTTTATTTTAGTGTAACTACAGTAAAATTACATGAAAATGTTCACATTTACAAAGAGAAAAATTTGAAGTTGTGAGTATTTATAGTTATGCACCACACCCCCGTGTATATAACTGCCACCCCACCCCCTTCTCCAACCAAAAAACAAAAAAAAAAAGAAAAACTCCCCTTCCTCTGTTTTTTTGACAAATCACACTCTGTTTTACATCTACCAACTCTCCTTTAAAACAATGTGAATGACATAAACTGAATTTTTTTAAGAAAACTAGGTGTAATTTTAACAATATTATGTCTCAGTTTATCATTAACACATGTAAATTACAATTTACAGATCAGAAGGGATCAAAAAATACACAAAACATTTAATAACAGACAGAATATTGGTAAACTTGCACCTCAGACATTTCAAAATGTTCATATTTGTTCAAGTTATTCACGATTTTTTTTGCAAAATGATGGTTTATTTTAGTGCAAATACAGTAAAATGACACGAAAATGTTCACATTTACAAAGAGAAAAATTTGAAGTTGTATTTATAGTTATGCACCACACCCCCATGTATATAACTGCCACCCCACCCCCCGCTCCAACCAAAAATAAAAAAGAAAAAAAAAAAAGAAAAACTCCCCCTCCTCTGTTTTTTTTGACAAATCACTCTCTGTTTACATCTACCAACTATCCTTTAAAACAATGTGAATGACATAAACTGAATTTTTTAAAGAAAACTAGGTGTAATTTTAACAATATTGTGTCTCAGTTTATCATTAACACATGTAAATTACAGCTGACAGATCAGAGGGGATCAACAAATACACAAAATATTTAATTACAGGCAGAATATTGGTAAACTTGCATTTCAGACTTTTCGAAATGTTCGTATTTTTTCAGGTTATTCACGTTTTTTTTCAAAATGATGGTTTATTTTAGTGTAACTACAGTAAAATTACATGAAAATGTTCACATTTACAAAGAGAAAAATTTGAAGTAGTGAGTATTTATAGTTATGCACCACACCCCCGTGTATATAACTGCCACCCCACCCCCCGCTCCAACCAAAAAAAAAACCAGAAAAACTCCCCCTCCTCTTTTTTTTTTTGGACAAATCACACTCTGTTTACATCTACCATCTATCCTTTAAAACAGTGTGAATGACATAAACTGAATTTTTCATATTTTTTTCAGGTTATTCACATTTTTTTGCGAAATGATAGTTTATTTTAGTGTAACTACAGTAAAATTACATGAAAATGTTCACATTTAAACAGAGAAAAATGTGGAGTTGTAAGTATTTATAGGTTATTATGATAGTATTTTACTGATCCGACCCCTTTGAGATTAAATTGGTCTGTATGTGGAACCTGAACTAAAATGATTAATATCCTCAGTGTAATTTTTGCATTTCACAAATTCATCCCAAGTTGATTTTCTGTTTTTTTTTTTCTAAATGAATACTGTCTGGACTCTTGACTAAACAAAAATGTCGTAACCCTGTTTTATTCACAGTTCAATTTGTTTGCCTCCGCTTGTTTGCTGAGCAATTGTAACTTCCAGCTAATAGTAATAATACTGACTATAAAACACAGATAAGCTAGATGTCCAAATTTGATCTGCTCTTGCTCCATCTGCTTTATTACTCACAAGCTTTGCGTCTGATAGGCGTTTATAAGAACACACCTGCAGAAAACACTCAAACATAGGCTCCATGTGACTCCATGTCGTAAAAGAAGACAATAATCTAGTCGTATAGGACGCAGCTTTTAATATAATTGCAAATTACTGCAGGGATGTAGCACAAGCCCCAAGGTGGAAACTGACTCACGCGTGGTTTACTAACGTGTTGCCATTAAGCCTTCAGGATCTGTGGGTCAGGTGGGAAAATTGTGTCACGCTCACACACAAACATAGTATTATCACGCTTGGAAGCTGCTTTTTTGCAGACGTACCTTTGCGACTGCATCTATAGCACGCAAACATTTATTATATATTTATTCATATATGCAGAAGTTGCTTGTTTCCTTTGATCCTGTGATGTTGCCCTGCAGGTTTGATTTTCCTGGTCTATTTGACAGAGTTGATAGAGAAGATGCTTGAAAGTCTGAAGATTGACTGTAAGACATCGCAACTAGGGATGGGAATCGATAAGAATTTAACCATTCCATTATCGGTTTTGTTTATCTATCCGATGTCCTTATCGATTCTCATTGGGTGAGGGAATAAAAGAGTACAAACGGGTGTGTTTGCATTAACTGTCTTTTATATTTCCATCTCTGCAGAGAAAATATACCCCATACCATATGTTGGAGCCACTTATATTATTTATTAATACTTTGGATAATGGTAAATCAAAATAAGGAAAATGATCATACTGATTAATTAATTATGATTGATTTCTTGTTGTTTTCAGCTGCTCACGCCCTCCTCCTGATTGGACCGTCCTCCTCCTGTGATTAGGGAGAGAGGACAGCTGGTTCAGGCCTTTTGTCCGACTGTCATGAGGAAGGAGTGAGGAGTGAGAAAGTTTATCTACCACTGAATATACTACAGGGGTTGGACAAAATAATGGAAACACCTTCACCTCAAGATGATAATACCAAATTATAATTTGATACATTTTTCCTGTAACTGACACAAAATAAACGTAATGTGTTTGATGGCAAACTGAATAGTACTGACAAAATGTTCCATGTTTCCCTTCAACACGGCACTAATTTTGGTCAACAATAAAGAAGCTTATCAGTTAATAATAATAATAATAATAATAATAATAATAATAATAATAATAATAATGCAAGACTTTCTAACAGCTATTTGATCTGCAGTCTCCTAAATTCAATTCACTTTTCAATATTAATAGGATAAATAGAATAAATAACTAAATAAATAAATAGAATAAAGTTACCTCACAGGGCTTTACAGAAATGGTTGAATTGATAAAAAAAATAGGGAGAGCTTATTTCAGGAAAATTTTCAGATTCAACTTTAGCCCTGATTTTCTGATGCAACAAGATGTTCTAAGCATTCCTGTGCAATTTTTTTGAAATTTTCATCCAAACCCCCCACCCCCCCCACCCCGAAAATTACTTTTTCAACCCTGAAAACGTGGGTTTCTTGTCAGCTTTCAAACCTTCTTCACTTTTGATAAAGTACAATGTAGCAATATGCTCATGCTAGGCCCTTAAATGTTTTTTTTTTGTGAGACATGTCATGTCTTAAGAGTGCTTTGCACTGCAAAAGGTGTAGTGTCAAGGTCAAATTATAGGTCAAAGGTCACCCAAATGGTCAAAAATGCATATTTGATGGAATGAAGCTGTTAATGTGGGTTCTTCCAAATGTTGGGCTCAGGTTCTTTCCTCAGAACACATCTACTGACCACAAACAACTTCCATTCAATAAGACACATTAAACAGAACTATTTACTCAATATACTCTCCATATAGACATGTCAAAAATAACAAACGGTAGTTTCACATGACTTTGACGTTTACATGAATACAGGGGTTGGACAAAATAATGGAAACACCTTCACCTCAAGATGATAATGCCCCAATCCATACAGCTAGAATTGTTAAAGAATGGCATGAGGAACATTCTAATGAAGTTGAGCATCTCGTATGGCCGGCACAGTCCCCAGACCTCAACATTATTGAGCATTTATGGTCAGTTTTAGAGATTCAAGTAAGACGTCGATTTCCACCGCCATCGTCTCTAAAAGAGTTGGAGGGTATTCTAACTGAAGAATGGCTTAAAATTCCTTTGGAAACAATTCACAAGTTGTATGAATCAATACCTCGGAGAATTGAGGCTGTAATTGCCGCAAAAGGCGGACCTATACCATATTAAATTATATTTTGTTGATTCTTTGAGGTGTTTCCATTATTTTGTCCAACCCCTGTATATCTGCTTAAGAAGGTTTTTTGTTTGATTATTGTTTGTTTGAAGTCAACCACGGAGAATATTTTATTTGGTGAAAATAAATCTTGATCATTTTTACCTCCGCCAAGGAGGTTATGTTTTTGCCAGGGTTTGTTTGTTTGTTTGTTTGTTTGTCTGTCCGTTAGTGTGCAACATAACTCAAAAAGTTATGGACAGATTTTGATGAAATTTTCAGGGTTTGTTGGAAATGGGATAAGGAAGAAATGATTAACTTTTGGGGGTGATCCGGAAGAAATCCTGGATTCTGGATCACTTTGAAATTTTCGTTAACATTGTGGTAAATGGGGCCAAAAATTTCGTTTCCGTTTTTTCTCTTTGTAAATGTAAATATTTTCATGTATTTACACTAAAACAAAATAAAATTTCGCAAAAAATGTGAATAACCTGAACAAATATGAACAACCTGAAAGGTCTTAAGAGAAGTAAGAAGTACAATTTTAACAATATTTTGCCTGTTATTAAATGTTTTGTGTATTTGTAGATCCACTGTGATCTGTAAATTATCATGTACATGTGGAAATGATAAACTGAGGCTGAATATTGTAAAAATTACACTTATTTTTTTCAGTTTGTTCATGTTAATTACATCGTTTGAAAGGATGGTTTGTAGATGTAAACCTTTTCATAATGTAATTTTTTTTTTTTTTTTTTTTTTTCACTCTAAACTATAAAGAAAAGTTTGGAGTTGACATTATTTATATATTATTACCTCCGCCAAGGAGGTTATGTTTTTGCCAGGGTTTGTTTGTCTGTCCGTTAGTGTGCAACATAACTCAAAAAGTTATGGACAGATTTTGATGAAATTTTCAGGGTTTGTTGGAAATGGGATAAGGAAGAAATGATTAACTTTTGGGGGTGATCCGGAAGAAATCCTGGATTCTGGATCACTTTGAAATTTTTGTTAACATTGTGGTAAATGGGGCCAAAATTTTCGTTTCCCAATATCTCACTTAATTATTGACCAAAACTCATGAAATTTAACTCAGAAACTGACAATGGGGTCCTCTATCACATTTCAAAGGCTGATCCGGATCTGATCCAGAAGGCGGATTTTATCTCAATTTATATAAAAAATGGGGGTGCCCTTACTTTTTGGCCTACTGTGCCTTTAATATTAAAGGTAGAAATTTCTGACAAGCGCCATCGTGTAGCTCAGTCAGTTCCGCATCGGGAGTATGCCACCGGATTTCATGTAGCTTTAATACTTAAGGAGCTAGATCCAGAAGAAAACCGCCATTACGAGAAATGTGATTTTCGTGAATAACTACTGAACTAATAAGGATATAATTATGAATCCAGTTGCTAATGGTATGTTTTCATGGTCAAGGAATCTTAAAATATTGGTAAAATAAATATGGGACTAATATTTATGGTGGAAATCACAATATGCGGGGAATTGTGCAAATCTCATGCAATTTGACTCAGGGATTTACAATGGGGTGTTCTATCAAATGGCAAAGACTGATCCGGATCTTTCAAAAAGTTATGGACAGATTTGGATGAAAATTTCAGGAAATATTGATACTGGCACAAGGAATGATTAAATTTTGGTGGTGATCGGGCGGGGGGGACTGATCTGCCTTGGCGGAGGTCTGCGCTCTCAGAGTGCTTTTCTAGTTTGAATATAGAAATATCTCCGCGAGTGCTTATTAAGGAATTTAGTGAGTCATAGACCTCCTCCTCAGACTACTCTGCTATTTTTATTTTTTACCATTTTTTCTTTTTGAATGCAAGAGTGGCCGTAACACCGTATGTACAAAAAATAATAACAGATAATGCTGGGCCCAGTTCGGGGGGGGGGGGGGGGGGGGGGGGGGGTGGCGGCGTGCAGTGAAAGTGAAACTAAAGACGCTTTACTAATTCCTTTATTGCCGTGTGTCCACTACATGGAACCATTCCAACCTCATTTCCTCTACCCTACTTTCGGAAACTTGCATTTGAGGGGGTACGACGTTTGTTGCCCGCACCGGAACCAGAACTGGGCCCAGATGACGTCCTGGTTTTCACTCTGCTGCAGCAAGCGTCGCTAAGTAGCGTATCAAATACGTGACATTCCTGTAAATCAGGGGTCTCAAACATGCGGCCCGGGGGCCAAATGCGGCCCACCAAAGGTTCCAGTCCGGCCCGTGGGATAATTTTAGTTCAGGTTCCACAGACAGACCAATATGATCTCAAGTAAAATAATAGCATAATAACCTACAAAAAATAATGACTCCATATTTTCTTCTCGACTTGATGTAAAAAAAAAAAATTACATTATGCCTATAAATAATAAGTTCAAATTTCTGTTTTTGTTTTAGTGCAAAAAATAACATTAAATTATGAAAATATTTACATTTCCAAACTATCCTGTAACAATAAAATGTGAATAACATGAACAAATATGAACAACCTGAAACGTCTAAAGAAAATTAAGCACAATTTTAAGTGTTTAGTGTCTTTGTAGATCCGATCCATAATGCACATGTAGAAATGATAAGTTGTGGCATTGAGAAATTGGGCATAGGAGTACATAAGTTTTTACTTCTTCCTACTCCTTTTCGAGCATGTATAATTTCATTTAATTTGTCTTTTTATTTATTTATTTATTTATTTATTATTACTATTATTATGTATTTATGTGTTTTGTTGTTTGTTTGCTTATCAGTCATTTATGTACCAGTACTTATATTTTGTTGGTTGATTTTTGTTTTGATTTCACTGTCGACATGTTCAAAATAAAGACTTCATTCATTCATTCATTCATAACATTGTTAAACTTGCACTTATCTTTCTTAAGAAATTTCTTTTTTTTTTCAGGTTATTCACATCTTTTTTGTTTGGATAGTTTATAAAAGTAAGTATTTTCAGCATTTAATGTGTTTTTTTGTTTTGTTTTTTTTGCACTAAAACATAGACAAAAATTTGGAGTTGTCATTATTTATACGTTATTTTGTTATTATTTGACTGGTCCGGCCCACTGCAGATCAAATCGGGCTGAATGTGAACCCCTGAAAGAAAATGATTTTGAGACCCCTGCTGTAAATGATTCACATGCTGTGGACAAATGTTTGAACATATTGGAGGGATTCCACCCTTTTGAAGAGTGGACCTGGTGTCGTCTTTTTAGACCGTTTCTGTCTCGACGCTATGTTGGCTACGTTCTGACCAAAACAATGCAGCGTACGCGTGACGTCATCGCGCGTGTGCAACGAACGCGAAATCGGTAAGCAGAATTGTTAAGCAGGTAGGTAAACGATTCCAAGGAATTGAGCTACTGGGATCCGATTCTCAAAAAGAACCGGTTCTCGATTCCCATCCCTAATTACAACACAACATACAGAATGATATCCATCCGTCTGTCCTTTTAAAAAATCCAATCAAGAAAATTGGTGAACACAAGGCGTGGGTGGACACAGGGGTGTGTCAACTGACTAGATCACAGGTGTCAAACATGCGGCCCGGGGGCCAAAACCGGCCCGCCAAAGGGTCCAATCCGGCCCCTGGGATGAATTTGTGAAATGCAGAAATTACACTAAAGATATTAACAATAAAGGATGTTAAAATCATTTTAGGTCATTTCAACCTAAAAATGGCCAGACCAGTAAAATACTATGATAATAACCTATAAATTATGAAAACTGCTAATTTTTCCTCTTTGTTTTAGTGTAAAAAAGTTACATTACACAAGAATATTTACATTTACAGATTAGCCTTTTATGGAAAAAATGTGAATATCTGAAATCTCTTGAGAGAAGTATGTGGAATTTTAATAATATTCTCCCTGTTATTAACTATTTTGTGTATTTTTAAATCCACTCTGATCTCTAAGTTGTGATTCACATGTACAAATGATAAACTAACATGTAATATTGTTAACATTGCACTTATTTCTCTTAATATTTACAGGTTGTTCATATTTGTTCATGTTATGTTTGAGTACAATTCATAGATGTAAATTTTCATTATGGAATTTGACTTTTTTCACTCAAAAGTTATCCTATTATTTATATTATTTGACTGGTCCAGCCCACTTTATATCATATTAGGCTGAATGTGGCCCCTGAACTAAAATGAGTTTGACACCCCTGGACTAGATGGACCCCCTCATGTGCCCCCACCCTATGGAATCTTTACAGACTGGAACTACATCCACAAATGGATGTCCATCAGCTCTGGTGCATCTAAATCAGTGGCTCCCAACCTTTTTTGGCTCATGACTCCATTTTAACATCACAAATATATGGTGACCCCAGACATTCAAAACGAAGCCTTTTTTTTTTTTTTTTTTTTTTTTTTTTGCTAGAATTTTGTTTTTGATCATGTAATAGTTTGCTATACTATGTTGCAAATAAATGTTAATTTTACATGACATTTAGGCTATATAATGTGTATTATTATGGACGGAGGCAGAAAAGCCAAGTGTAGATTACTGCACAAAGGGAGAGTTTTATTTTCCTTGGTCAGGATGTGTATAGTAGGGTGGTCCAAAAAATGTTTTTTTTTAAGATTCTCTGGATTAAAACCCTGCATTTGGTTCCATATCTGGCCAAATTACTTCAGTCCAAATTTTATGCAAATTAATTAATATTTAGAGGTTGCACAAGACACATGAAGATTGCTCTATATCACAGGTGTCAAACATGCGGCCCGGGGGCCAAAACCGGCCCGCCAAAGGGTCCAATCCGGCCCCTGGGATGAATTTGTGAAATGCAGAAATTACACTAAAGATATTAACAATAAAGGATGTTAAAATCATTTTAGGTCATTTCAACCTAAAAATGGCCAGACCAGTAAAATACTATGATAATAACCTATAAATTATGAAAACTGCTAATTTTTCCTCTTTGTTTTAGTGTAAAAAAGTTACATTACACAAGAATATTTACATTTACAGATTAGCCTTTTATGGAAAAAATGTGAATATCTGAAATCTCTTGAGAGAAGTATGTGGAATTTTAATAATATTCTCCCTGTTATTAACTATTTTGTGTATTTTTAAATCCACTCTGATCTCTAAGTTGTGATTCACATGTACAAATGATAAACTAACATGTAATATTGTTAACATTGCACTTATTTATCTTAATATTTACAGGTTGTTCATATTTGTTCATGTTATGTTTGAGTACAATTCATAGATGTAAATTTTCATTATGGAATTTGACTTTTTTCACTCAAAAGTTATCCTATTATTTATATTATTTGACTGGTCCAGCCCACTTTATATCATATTAGGCTGAATGTGGCCCCTGAACTAAAATGAGTTTGACACCCCTGGACTAGATGGACCCCCTCATGTGCCCCCACCCTATGGAATCTTTACAGACTGGAACTACATCCACAAATGGATGTCCATCAGCTCTGGTGCATCTAAATCAGTGGCTCCCAACCTTTTTTGGCTCATGACTCCATTTTAACATCACAAATATATGGTGACCCCAGACATTCAAAACGAAGCCTTTTTTTTTTTTTTTTTTTTTTTTGCTAGAATTTTGTTTTTGATCATGTAATAGTTTGCTATACTATGTTGCAAATAAATGTTAATTTTACATGACATTTAGGCTATATAATGTGTATTATTATGGACGGAGGCAGAAAAGCCAAGTGTAGATTACTGCACAAAGGGAGAGTTTTATTTTCCTTGGTCCGGATGTGTATAGTAGGGTGGTCCAAAAAATGTTTTTTTAAGATTGTCTGGATTAGAACCCTGCATTTGGTTCCATATCTGGCCAAATTACTTCAGTCCAAATTTTATGCAAATTAATTAATATTTAGAGGTTGCACAAGACACATGAAGATTGCTCTATATCACAGGTGTCAAACATGCGGCCCGGGGGCCAAAACCGGCCCGCCAAAGGGTCCAATCCGGCCCCTGGGATGAATTTGTGAAATGCAGAAATTACACTAAAGATATTAACAATCAAGGATATTAACCCTTTCATGCATACTGGTCACTCCAGTGGACAGTTTTTCTCCTGCTGTTCTCTTGTATATTCATGGATTTTGTTGTTTTAGTTCCATATCAGCCAACACAGTGGACACTTATGCAGCATCCCATAATAATGCACTGACACTCAAACCATTGCTGTAACTTTGCTGTTCTTCTCCTAAACAAAAAGTTTTGTTTTTTTTTTTTTTATATATATTTTCATCATGAAATGAGTAATAACTAGTATTAGAGTATGATCAAATGTGAGAAAACATCAGATTAGCAGCATCAAAAATGTTTTTATTTCATAGTTTTCACACAGTATGTCACTTTCTGATATTGCGTTTTAAATACATATTCCTTTGCTTCAAAAATTATAAACATGTGCCGTCCAGATGAGTGGAAATTTTTTGTAACTCCATGAAAAACAGGTTCTTGTTTCTTTCAAAGGTCTTTTTATTGATAACAGAACATGAATCAGACATTCACTATACAGGAAGGAGATCTTTGATTTTCTAAACAACATCCACCCACGACACAACACATAACCCTACCCAGACATGAACAGATACAAACAACCACTGAAAAAAAAAAAAAATATGAAAAGACAGAATGAGAATTATAAAAAAAAAAAATATTAATAACCATGTTTAAACAGCATTAATAAGTGCAGTATAAAAGAACAATATATAAAAAAAGACAATAGAAAAAAGAGCAGGTGAAAAGAAAATAAATAATATAAAATAACAACAACAATAATAATAATAATAATAATAATAATAATAATAATAATAATAATAATAATAATAATAATAATAATAATAAAATGTATTTATTACATGAAAAATAGGTTCATTAAAAAAATGGATTGCATTGTTTTTCCATGCCTTAAGAGGAATAAAACCACTCAGGAAAAAAATCTTGACTAAGGTTCTCATAATTCGTGCATGAAAGGGTTAAAATAATTTTAGATCAGTTCAATCTAAAGTGGGTCGGAACCAGTAAAATACTATCATAATAACCTATAAATAATGAAAACTGCAATTTTTTCTCTTTGTTTCAGTTTTCAAAAAGTTAAAATTACACAAAAATGTTTACATTTACAGACTAGCCTTTCACCAAAAATGTGAATAACCTGAAATGTCTTAACAGTACTCTATTTTTACTAATATTATGCCTGTTATTAAATGTTTTGTGTATTTATAGATCCCTTTTGATCTCTAAGTTATAATGCACATGTACAAATTATAAACTAAGGCGAAATGTCGTTAAAATTGCACTTATTTCTTTAAAGAATTTTCAGGTTTATATTTGATCATGGTATGTTCAAGTACTGTTTGTAGCTGTAAAGATTCTCATTACGGAATTTGACTTTTTTTTCACTCAAAACATAGAGCAAACTTTGGAGTTGACATTATTCATAAGTTGTTATCCTATTGTTTATATTATTTTACTGGTCCGGCCCACTTTATATCATATTAGGCTGAATGTGGCCCCTGAACTAAAATGAGTTTGACACCCCTGCTCTATATACTATAACATAACTAGCCAAATGAATAAGGCATATTAGAATAATTTGTCATTTTATTCTCAAAATCAAACTGCAACTTGTATAAAAATGTTGCTTAGAAAGTCCAGCAACCACTGTTGCTTTATTGAAATTACAAAAAAAAAAAAAAAAAAAATGTTCCTGTGTTCTTTCTTTCTTTCTTTCTTTAATTTATTTGCACAAAATAAAAACAGCAATAGAAAAAAAAACAAAACAACATTCAAACAAGTAACAAAATTGTGCAGGAGAGGTTAGAAGCCAAAAAGAAGGCTTATATGAATACCTCCCCCGAAATGAACAATACACAAAAACAAAACAAAACAAAAAAAAAAAAAAAAAAAATACAATATAACTGAAATAATAAACTAAAGTAAAAACAATAAAAAATGTAATCCACATTACAAATCATCAAATACAAATCAAGTAATACACAGTCTTACATTTTTTCATGAATTAAAGTCCTTTTCAGATGCTTTTTAAACAATGATAAAGTAGATGTTGATTGAAGTTCAGGTCTTAGATTATTCCACAGATTTGGTCCACGATATTTAGAAGAATACTGACAGACTGAAGTCCGGCAGTACGGAGGATAAAATTTGCTTGAAAATCGTGTCGGAAAGTTGTGAATAACAGAAGACGACATAAAGAAATTGTGAAAAACTTTCGGAAGAATATGAGTTAAGTGAACATATTTGTACATGAAGACACAGGTCTGGTAAACGTTCACGTCAAAAACTGAGAGAAGATTGAATTTTTGGAAAAGACAAGTTGGAACCAGTACTGTTTCTGATCTTCATTTTTTTGTTCGGCTACAGTTGAAGTCTTGAATAAGCTCCACCCCTCTTTCAGCAACATCATTGACAACTTTTCTGGAATGCACAATTTTAGCAACCTTCTGAAAGTCTTGTCTTGAAAGTCTTGTGCTTGACTACTGCTGCAGGCCATATGTATTTAACTGTTAACAGTCAAAAATAAGAATTAGTAAAAATTCCAGTAAATGAACGTACATACATATATTGCTAGATGAAGCACTCAAACCTTGGTTTTGATAGTACTGTTGCTTCTCTTACAGGTCAGCTCGGCTATGTTGAAAATACAAAATTAGTCAACTTCCAGGAAACTTCCAGCAACTTGTGCAACCTCTAAAACATCTCCTTTTTCTTCCAAATTTATTCCTAAATCATCTTTTGAATGCCAAAACCTAATGCAGGGTTCTAATTGAGGTTATCTTAAACTTTTTTTTTTTTTTTTTTAAACTTTTTTTTTTTTTATTGTATACATCAGCAGCAAAGCAGTTTATCAAAACATTTAAGAAGCAATGTGTAGTTCTCCACTATGTGGACATTTAGCTGCCATGCAATTTTTTTTCCGTAATACATACAAAAGTGTAAAAAAAAAAAAAACAGAAACAAAAAAAAACCCCAAAACAAATAAACAAAAAAAAACCCAAAAAATATAAATGGGTGCTTACGGTTTCAGTATTTCTCACATAAAAAAAAAAAAAAAAAAAAAAAACGATCATAGCTTTACAATACTTCTGGGTTCTTCAAACATCACACATATTCACGCAGAAAAACACAAAACGAAGAAAAAACACAGGGAAATTACAAAAAAAAAAAAAAAAAAAGGGACACCTATAGGTGAAACTTTATTTTTTACCATGATTGTTGGACCACCCTAATGTACAGTCAGTCCAGCTTGGATTTCCAAGGCTGACAATTAATACTGAACAAACAAGAACTCAAACTATGAATTATGAAAGAGCTGCAGCATCTGAAACTGACCACAATGAACATTTGACAGATAAACAGAACCACAGTGCTTCAGTTTCAGCTTCACAGTTTGTCATGTCTGTTATGGATTAGGATTGTGACTTTGTTAACTCACCATATATATTTTTTTTTCATTAGTAAGTGTTTTTATTTTATTTTTATCAATTACTAGAAATTTCAGGCGACCCCATGTGATTTCCAGGTGACCCTACCTCAAGGTTGAAAAACACTGAACTATGGTCTTCAATGAAGCAAAGCTCTGAAGGTTGGCAGGGGAACTTCTATTAGCCCTGAACCCTCATTAATGGACCAATCATTTAAGGAAGAGCCACAAGTTGAAATAAAATAAGACCAGAAGGAGTTGTGGAAAAAAATATATTGAGTTTTTTTTGCAACTACTTCACCATATTTTTTTATCAGTAATTTTTTTTAAATTTTATTTTTATCAATTACTAGAAATTTCAGGCGACCCCATGTGAATTCCAGGCGACCCCACGTGGGGTCCCGACCCCAAGGCTGAAAAACATTGATCTACAGTCTGTCCGTCCATGGGAGCGGATCTGTCCTTCACTGTGGTTCTCCCCCAGGTTTCTGTTTTCCCACTGGGTTTTTGGAGTTTTTCCTTGCTGAGAAGGAAGGTCTAAGGACAGGTGATGCCCGGAATATGAATCCATTTCCTTCATCTACTGTTTATTAACTGTTGCTTATTTTCATATCCAACTAATTCTGTAAAGCCCTGTGAGGCAACCTTGTTGTGATATAGGGCTCCACAAAAAAAACTGAACTGAACTGAATTGAATTGGGTGGTGCAGTGGATAGCACTCGTGCCTCACAGCAAGAAGGTCCTGGGTTTGATTCCAACACCAGTTGATGGGGGTGGGACCTTTCTGTGTGGAGTTTACATGTTCTCTTCAGGTACTCAGGCTTCCTCCCACCATCCAAACCCATGCACTGATAATGTTCATCTAAATTGCCCGTAGGTGTGAATGTGAATGTGATTGTTTGTCTCTATATGTTCAGCCCTGTGATGAACTGGTGACGTGTCCAGGGTGTACCCCGTCTTCGCCCATAAGTAGCTAGTGAGGATAAAGAGAGTTCAGAAAATGATTGAATGAATGAATGAGTGAACTGAAGGCAGCCTGAACATCTATACACTGTAAAAAAAAAAACAAAAACAGTATTATTCCGGCAGCAGAGGTGCCAAAAAATAAATAAAAAATACTGTAAAATAACAGAAAATAACCATTTCATAAAAATATGGTAATTTTCCATAATTAAAATGCAGTTTTTTGCCCTAACTTTACATAAGATTTGCATATTTTTTTTGACTTTTTAATGTTTAATAAAGAATATTTACATGTATTAAACAATCAAATTACCAATATATACATATATATATATATATAATTTTCAGTGAGACTCAGTTGTACAATCCACTGATAAAAACTGTATTTGGACAGTTTATCAGTGCTTATACATGTTATACATTCACAAAAATGCATTTATTCAAAATTTTTGTTGTGAAACCTCCCGTAATTACACAATATATTTGTCAATTAACAAACAAGTCTTGTTAAACTTACAGAACAAATACTTCTTTTACGGTTAATTGTCAATAATTTTACCTGGTTTTAATTTTTTTTTTTTTTTTTTTTACAGTGTTAAACTTTAACAGTTTAATCTCATAAATAGAAAATAAATATTTGTGAAATTATGATACATTTGCAAACCTATTTTAACTGTATTTTTCTGTGAAAAAAGAAAAAAAAAATTCTTTTAAAAAATTGAAATTTTATGGTTATTCACGGTTACAGTTTTTTCGTGTTATTTTACATTCGACATGTAAAATCACAGTCTATTTTTGTCATTTCATTGATATTTTCCTGTAACTTAAAAATACAGGAAAAATCTTGTAAAATAAACAGAGAAAATTCTGTTAAATTACAGCTTTTTTTTTTTTTTTTTTTTAACAGTGTACATATATAGTTGCATTTTCCAAATGGGAAGTTGCTGCAGGATAATATGTAAATCACCTTTACATTTCATAGAAAGGATTAGGTTAGAGTAATTTAGACGCTGAGCCATTTTGATGGAATAATCTAAATTAATGCAAGGAGCTGTGACAGCCCAGGACCTTCAGGGTGAAGGGCTTTTGTTTTTATTTTATTATAGTTTATACAAGTAGGGCTTAAAGTAATGATATTTGCAACAAATGAGGATTGACACAGTTATTATATATGCAGCATGAAGGATGGAAAGACATTTTTTTTTTTTTTTTTTTACAGTGTTGTAGCTGCTGCTGCATAATTAAAGTCTAACAGTGACAGAAACACCCACAGCGCTGCTCCCTTAGCGATGCTGGATTCATCATCCACCTCCACGAAAGGTTATGATGAGAGATGATACCGAACCTGTTTCCTATCCAAAGATTCACAGGTCTGACTGATAAAACGACATGTACAATATATACTCAGAGAGCCGGAGAGAGTACTGTTTCAGAGTCAGTTTTACATGATTTGATTTGACCAGAATAACCCGCTCAGTATGAGTCATTTTTCTAGGAGTCTTAGGTCTGTAGAAATCTCAATTTGACAACTGTGTCATTTTATTTTTTTTATTTAACCCATAAAAACCCAAACAGAAACTGGTGACCAAAATCATATATACTGGTGTCAAATGTTTAATAACTTCTGATCCACAAATCCTATCAATCCATGTAAATAACTGGTGTTAAATACAGTTTGTCATCTTTTCATGGTCATCAGATATGACCCATTTGGACGTTCAGAGGCTCCGTAGTTACCATGGAAACACTGTGATCTTCTACAACATTAGTCGCTTTTCCATTGACCCTCAAATTGCGCAAACATAACTTGCTCATAAAAATTAACCTCATGGAAAAACAACAATTTCGTCCAAACTCTTGTTTTTCGATTTTTGGTGGTTTTTTGGGGCCTAGCGCAAATGGTATATCACGCAAAACTGCAATGGAAAGACCATTTTTCCGCAATTAGAGTCACGTGAATTAAAAAAAAAAAAAAAAGGATGTTGACGGACGTTACAACAAGCAAAGAAGAAGAGTTTTAAAAGAAACAAATCGATGGCCAAAAAACAAAACCTCCTATCGAGATACGAGATAGACGGGTAATATATAATAATAATGAACATATCTGTAAATCAACACCATATTATGTTCGTCACCATGTTATAGAATGACTCTCTCACAATAATAAATAAATCATCGCATTTGTGATTTAATGGAAAAACCGACATTACGCACTTCTTTTTTTTTGACATTTAGTAAATATCGGTAAAGTTTTGCGCAGATGTCCAATGGAAAAGTGACTATTGATTTTACCATTAAAACCCATGGAGTTTGACAGATGACAGTGGTTTCAGATACTTATTGCCCATGAAAATTTACTTAATGGAAAAACAACAATTTCACCAAAACTCTTGTTTTTCAACTAAAAGTTTTTGCGCTGCCAAAAGGTGGTTTTTCGGGCGTAGCGCTTATGGTATATCACGCAAAACTGCAATGGAAAGACCTTTTTCTGCAATTAGTCACGTGAATAAAAAAATGGATGTTGACAGACGTTATAACAAGCAAAGAAGAAGAGTTTTAAAAGAAACATGTATGTGTGGACACACCAGGAAACTGAATCATTTTTTAAATTTAGTACGAGATAGAGGGGTAACATATAATAATAATTAATATATCTGTAAATCGCTACCATATTTACATTCATCAACATGTTTATGTAATGACTTCTCTTGTCATCTTTCGATAATAGATAAACAAAGTCATGGAATTTGTGATTTAATGGAAAAAAACAACAATACACACTTACGTTTTTTCGACACTTAGTAAATATTGGTAAAGTTTTGTCAGTAAAACCCATGGAGTTTGACAAATAACATTGGTTTCAGATGTTTATTTTGTGTTCAGTAGTTCAGTTTTTTCAGTTTTCTGTGTTTTTTAACACAACTTCTGAGCTTCTATGAACATCTACATACCAAAAAATTTAATTAAACACAGGAAAATACAGGATTTTCAACAAAAAAGAGCAAAATCCAAAGGATGATATTAAAATAAATGATGATAAAGTGACTTAAGAAAGGTTAAAACTAGAAGAAAATTTATTTGGGAACAACCACAAAAGTAGCACTGACTCTTTATGGGTTAAGTTCCAACATCAAATAACACACTGACGCTTAGACGAGTTAAAGTTTGATCACAGAAACAGTTTGATGTTCATGTAATCAGCTAACACAGTAGCTACCATGAAGACAAACGGCATAATGGAATAGTGTAAAAGTTGGCAGCGTTTCCTCTTCTGATTATAAAGTATGGGGCTCACTGGCCGTGCTGTGGGAGTTTTCTGCTGCGCTTTAGAGTTGGATGGAAGTATTCTTTGTTGGCAATGACAGTTGGTTGTTATGGAAACAAAGTGCACACTGCCTCCTATTTTTTGGATAAAATGCTGATGAAATGACATGAACACACACGGACGATACTGCCACCAATCCATTATTCATCCAGATGCTACACTAAGTATTTTTATCAATAGATAGATAGATAGATAGATAGATAGATAGATAGATAGATAGATAGATAGATAGACAGATAGATAGATAGATAGATAGATAATAAAGTATTTTCTATTTAATTATAAACTTTTCCTAATTCTGTCCTGGGTTTTTACTATTTAATAATAAAATACGAAACATCACAAAACACTTAAAGGTCATGAAAATTAATTGAGATTTAGCAAATCGATCATGCATCCACCTTAATTATTGAAACATATCGGTATCGATATCAGCGATACTGGCCCTGGATTTATTTGGTATTGGATTGATACCAAAATATGCAATATTGCACACCACTACCAATTAAAAGTGGCGTGTATATTTATGCAAGTCATGAACTCACGTTGTAGATGGATGGATGGATGAATAGATAGATAGATAGATAGATAGATAGATAGATAGATAGATAGATAGATAGATGATAGATAGATAGATAGATAGATAGATAGATAGATAGATAGATAGATAGATAGATAGATAGATAGATAGATAGATAGATAGATAGACAGACAGACAGACAGACAGATATAGATAAAGTATTTTCTATTTAATTATAAACTTTTCCTAATTCTGTCCTGGGTTTTTACTATTTAATAATAAAAAAGGAAACATCACAAAACACTTAAAGGTCATGAAAATTAATTGAGATTTAGCAAATCGATCATGCATCCACCTTAATTATTGAAACATATCGGTATCGATATCAGCGATACTGGCCCTGGATTTATTTGGTATTGGATTGATACCAAAATATGCAATATCACACACCACTACCAATTAGAAGTGGCATGTATATTTATGCAAGTCATGATATCACATTGTAGATGGATGGATGAATGGATGGATGGATGGATGGATGGATGGATGGATGGATAGATAGCTAGATAGAGGGTGTGATTTGGTTTTTACATCCCCTACTTCTGCTCAATGAATTTCATCCCTGGGGGGGGGGGAGACAACCAACCAATGTAAATAACAGCAGGTTGTGACAGTTTTCTTCCATCTTTATCCTACAGTAGTGGCACTAATGTTCACATGAACCGAACTATCGGCAGTCTCAGAATTCGCGAATGTCCCCATGCACTGGGGCGCTATAAAGGGGGGGGTAAATGTGACAAATTCATGGGGCCCAGCATCTGTGTGTCCTGTGGATAGAAGTTGTGAAAATTTTGTGTAATATCTGCTGTATAAGAGATAAATAGGACCCAGGAGTTGGACGTTGAAAGTACAGGGTGAAGTGCGTATTGGCAGACATGAGCAAGTGGCAGCACTGCGAGACAGTGACCTTGAGCAAGTAAACACACCCCCGTTTTAGTAACCATGGATTTTTTTGAAAATGAACAGGGGATCTAAGTCACTGTCACTGCGAATCGTTACGTGGAGATGTTACAATCCTTCGTTACACCTGAATTGAACAATTTTCCACACGTTCAAGAAACCTGGTTTCAACAGGATGGAGCGACATCACACACTGCACCGCAATCATTGGCGGCTGTGCGAGAATTGTTCGGTAACCGTGTGATCTCAAGATTCGGTAACGTTCCCTAGCCCCCTAGATCGCCAGATTTGTCCGTTTGTGATTTTTTCTTGTGAGGCTATCTCAAGAGTAAAGTGTACACGACTCGACCAAGAACTCTGGATGAGTTAAAACAGAGAATTCAGGATGAAATTCACAGTATCCCAGCTGAGATGTTGCAGCGGTCAATGAGGAATCTCAACAGCAGATTTCAAGAATGCATTCATACAGGAGGACGCCATCTACAGGAAGTAATTTAAAAAAAAATGAAAATTCCATCATTGTTTCTTAAATGGCATGTTTTAAGGTTTCAATTACTATGAATAAAATATTTTTCTTCCATCACTCTTGGTTTTATTGGATTGTTAAAAAGTTCCTGTTTTTTTTGTGTCACCCTGTATGTAAAGTTTCACTTTCGTCTCACGCCAACGACATGCCACGTTTCCACTGCATGGTACTGGCTCGACTCAACTCCACTCGACTCTGCCATTTTGCGTTTCCATTATGAAACAGGACCTGGAATCTGGTATCCGGTACTAGTTTTTTGGTATCAGCTCCGCCGAGGTCCCAAGTGATACTAAACCGTGACGTATACCACTGTAGACCACTGATTGGTCCGACAGTTTTCTCTGTGACCCGCCGTTTTACAAAAAACAGATGCGGAAGTGGACAGTAAATATAGCGGTACATTAATCCACATGATAACAGCCCAAAACTACACCATGGTCGGTCAAGGAGATTCAGTCTTTGGTGACTGACGTAAAAATTCAGACGAGACAACACGCAATGAGTGAGTTTTCAGCAACTCTTTGAGCAGACGACACGGAAATAACGCGCCGCATCGCTATGACGTCCAGGTACTGTAAAGTCGGTAGTATCCTTTAATGCAGGGGTGTCAAACTCATTTTAGTTCAGGGGCCACATTCAGTTAAATTTGATCTTAAGTGGGCCGAACCAGTAAAATTATAATATAACAATATATACTGAACAAAAATATAAACGCACCACTTTTGTTTTTGCTCCCATTTTTCATGAGCTGAACTCAAAGATCTAAAACTTTTTCTGTATGCACATAAGGTTTATTTCTCTCAAATATTGTTCACAAATCTGTCTAAATTTGTGTTAGTGAACACTTCTTCTTTGCTGAGATAATCCATCCACCTCACAGGTGTGGCCTATCAAGATGCTGATTAGACAGCAGGATTTTTGCACAGGTGTGCCTTAGGCTGGCCACAATAAAAGGCCACTCCAAAATGTGCAGTTTTATCACACAGCACAATACCACAGATGTCACAAGTTTTGAGGGAATATGCAATTGGCATGCTGACTTCAGGAATCTCCACCAGAGCTTTTGCCTGTGAATTGAATGTTCATTTCTCTACCATAAGCCATCTCCAAAGGTGTTTCAGAGAATTCATGAAGAAGACTGTGTGAGGAAAATGGTGGTCACACCAAATACTGACTGATTTTCTGACCCCCCTTGACCACCCAATACAGTAAAACTGCACATTTTAGAGTGGCCTTTTATTGTGGCCAGCCTAAGGCACACCTGTGCAATAATCCTGCTGTCTAATCAGCATCTTGATATGCCACACCTGTGAGGTGGATGGATTATCTCAGCAAAGGACAAAGGAGAAGTGCTCACTAACACAGATTTAGACAAATTTATGAACAATATTTGAGAGAAATAGGCCTTTTGTGTACACAGAAAAAGTTTTAGATCTTTGAGTTCAGCTCATGAAAAATGGGAGCAAAAACAAAAGTGGTGCGTTTATATTTTTGTTCAGTGTATAAATAATGTCAACTTCAGACTTTTCTCTATATTTTAGAGTGAAAAAAGTCAAATTACATTATGAAAATGCTTGCATTTACAAACTATCCTTTCAAACAATGTGAATAATATGAACAAACTGGGGAAAAAAATGTGTAATTTTAATAATGTTATGCTTCAGTTTATCATTTACACATGTATATTATAACTTAGAGATCACAGTGGATCTACAAATACACAAAACATTTAGTAACAGGTGGAATATTATTAAAATTGCACTTACTTCTCTTAAGACATTTCAGGTTGTTCATATTTGTTCAGATATTTTTGCAATATTGTACTTTGTTTTAGCGTAAATATATGAAAACATTTATATTTACAAAGAGAAAAAAATGGAGTTGTGAGTTTTTATAGGTTGACCCACCTGAGATTGAATTGGTCTGAATGTGGAACCTGAACTAAAATGATTGTTAACATCTTAGGATAATTTTTGCATTCCACAAATTCATCCCAAGGGCTGGATTGGACCCTTTGGTGGGCCGATTTTGGTCCCCGGGCCGCATGTTTGACATCTGTGCTTTAATGGATACGGTCTCCAGGAATACCGAGTCGAGCTGGTTCCACGTATCGGAAACGTGGCATTAGTTACATTACTTATGGACAGCACTTCCATGTATATAACTGCTGGCCCCCACCCCCACTCCGACAAAAAAAAACCCAAACAAAACATCCCCTCCTCTGTTTTTTTTGACAAATCGCACCATAGATAGATAGATAGATAGATAGATAGATAGATAGACTGTTTTGATGCTGACTCAGACTCACCCACTCGATCTGCATCTGAAGCAGAACCTCGACTCGCCGGGTCGGAGCATAAGAGCGAAAGTACCCTAGAGTCTTGAGTCATCGGTTGGACGTATAAACTGGGATCGTGGAGGTCAGCCGCAAGATGGGTGAACAGGACGAACAAGGAAATGAGCAGTTTATGAATGAGAGAAGGCGTAGGTAGGATGTGATCGCACTGTTAGATGTGAAGCTTACATAGGAGAATCTTTAACATTCAAAAATGTGTCTTGGGTCTAAGAGGTGAGGATATACAATAGACTAGGCTTTATTGTCATTACACCAGCTGTGCAACGAAATTGCAGAAAAGTATTGTCCTTCGAGTCGGATATACAGTGTGGTCCGAAAAAGGAACGTCGAGAAAGTGAGAAGTCTGCAAAAGTTAGTTTCTCATTAGGAAAGTAATCTCATTTAGGAAAATATCTCTAACTTTTAGCTAATATTGAGCTGAGAAAAACCACATGGAAGCTAATTTCTGCAGCATCTAGATTTTTTCCATAAACCAAGCAAAAGTTTACAGATTTTTAAAACTTAATCCAGGACAATTTGGTTATTCACTCCACTAAGGAAGGGCGGAGGTTATGTTTTCATCGGGATTTGTTTGTTTGTTTGTCTGTTAGCAAGATAACTCAAAAAGTTATGGATGGATTTTGATGAAATTTTCAGGAAATGTTGATACTGGCACAAGGAAGATATTATGAAATTTTGGTGGTGATGGTTTGGGGTGGGGGGGGGTCTGCACTCTCTGAGAGCTTTTCTGGTTTGTTTGTTTGTTTGTTTGTTTGTTTGTTTGTCTGTTAGCATGATAACTCAGAAAGCTACAGACGGATTTGGATGAAATTTTCAGGAAATGTTGATACTGGCACATGGAACAAATGTTTAATTTTGGTGGTGATTGGGGGGACTGATCTGCCTTGGTGGAGGTCTGCGCTCTCTGAGTGTTTTTCTAGTATTTACACAGTAAATTTGCCAGTGTAAAAAAATGCAGTGTCAAAGTATTTTAATTCTTTCGGAGTTATTCCAACAATGGACAGAGTAAAATTTAACAAGATAACTTCCAGTGTCGGAGAAAATAATTGGAGTTTACAGAGGTTTTACACTGTCAGTGTCATATATTCAGTGTTAAAGTAAACTGACTCTCTCAAAGTTAATTCAACACCGATAAGAGCAAAGATACCTTTCAGTGTTAAAAAATAATGACTCTGAAAAGCCCCGCCCACCAACCTCCGTGCTCAAACTGAGTGAGAAGTTGGACTCTGGCGTCGCCATCTTCCTCGCATCGCAAAATTGCGTTTGTACGTTTGTGTAAATAAACTATTGCTTTTGTTATTTCATCCAAGCAGAATCTGTGTGTGAGAATAAAGTTACGTCGTCGTCAATGTTGGTGTTTTCAAATACCGAATTTCAAATGGATAACGTGATATCGGGTCAGCGGCTTTCATTTTACATGTCATTTTATGTTTACTTTTAATTGCGATATTTCATTTTTACTTGGAATAAATTGGGAACAGAAATAATTGTATCTTTTTTTCACCCCTGCAGACACTGGGACTATAGTACATCACATGTAACACTGGTAGGAGGCGGTTAAAAATCAACACTCTTTAGAGTAATTTATTTATCAACATGTAGTGTGAAGTAGGTTTAACACTGGAAAAGTTATTTCTTAAGACTTAACTCTTCAGTGTTGAATGTGAATAACTCTATGGGTGTTACTTCTCACATAATGTAAAACTTGATTGACATGAATTAGTGTAGTGTAGTGTAAAATATTAACTCTTACTAGAGTAAAGTTGACTCTAGAAATGTAATTCTATGTTCAGTGTAAATTTTACACTTTGTAGATAGGGACCATATGTTCACTGAGGTAGTGTTAAAATTAACTCTTTAAGTGTTATATAAACATTGGTGATTTTACTGTGTAAGATTACTTCGGTTTGTTCCAGCTGTTTGTCTTTTTTTCCCCATTGGTTTGGAATTTGGGATGCGTCCAGAAAAAATATTCTTTCCGTACCTAAAACGTCTTCTTCTGCACTCCAAAATGAGACCCAAATGTAACTCCTCATATGAGAAAAAAAGATGGACTGTGACTGTGACACAAATACGGAATCATTACTCATATGTAATCATTTCAGCGTCAAAAATATTAATAACCAGTCAGTCGGACAAATCTATTTTAAAGGTCTGCTGAATTTGTGAGTAGCACGTGTCTCAAACAGTGAAGGGCAAGCAGAGCGAGGTGTTTACAGACCAGCCTGGAGGGGGAATACATCATTTGTAGAGATGTTCCCTATTGTGTCATTTGTAACAAGGGCATATATTTCATTTCACTGTTGCACAGAGCAATAAATAGAAAAAAAAATCTCGAGAGCAATTCCTGAGGGGGGTTGTACTGTTGTATTAAAGGTACCGTATATAGATGAACCATCCATTATTGCTATAAACAGACTTGATAGATATTATGAATAACTCGCACCAGTAAATATCAACAAAAAGACATCATAGCTGCAATGTACATGCAGCAAAACAAGACAACTCAAGTTTTTTATTACAGAAATATGAGTGTTTCTCGCTCTATTTTGTACGGTGGCCCAGAGGTGCAACAGGCCAAAAAATGATCCACTAGATGAAAAAAATTATCTACTACAAGAAAAAAAAAAGAGAACACCCTAAAAAAATGATCCGCTAGATGAAAAAAATTATCTACTACAAGAAAAAAAAAAGAGAACAGCCCAGAAAAATTATCCGCTATAAGAAAAAAAAAGAGAACAGCCTAAAAAAATGATCCACTAGATGAAAAAAATTATCTACTACAAGAAAAAAAAAGAGAACAGCCCAAAAAACTTATCCGCTATAAGAAAAAAAGAGAGAACAGCCTAAAAAAAGTATCCACTAGATGAAAAAAATTATCTACTACAAGAAAAAAAAAAGAGAACACCCTAAAAAAATGATCCGCTAGATGAAAAAAAATTATCTACTACAAGAAAAAAAAAAGAGAACAGCCCAAAAAAATTATCCGCTATAAGAAAAAAAAAAGAGAACAGCCTAAAAAAATGATCCACTAGATGAAAAAAATGATCTACTACAAGAAAAAAAAAGAGAACAGCCCAAAAAAATTATCCGCTATAAGAAAAAAAAGAGAACAGCCTAAAAAAATTATCCACTAGATGAAAAAAATTATCTACTACAAGAAAAAAAAGAGAACAGCCCCCCAAAAATTATCCACTGTAAGAAAAAAAAGAGAACAGCCTAAAAATTATCCACTAGATGAAAAAAATTATCTACTACAAGAAAAAAAAGAGAACAGCCCAAAAAAATGATCCGCTATAAGAAAAAAAAGAGAACAGCCTAAAAAAAATTATCCACTAGATGAAAAAAATTATCTACTACAAGAAAAAAAAGAGAACAGCCCCCAAAAAATTATCCACTGTAAGAAAAAAAAGAGAACAGCCTAAAAAAATTATCCACTAGATGAAAAAAATTATCTACTACAAGAAAAAAAAGAGAACAGCCCAAAAAAATGATCCGCTATAAGAAAAAAAAGAGAACAGCCTAAAAAAAATTATCCACTAGATGAAAAAAATTATCTACTACAAGAAAAAAAAGAGAACAGCCCCAAAAAAATTATCCACTGTAAGAAAAAAAAGAGAACAGCCTAAAAAAAATATCCACTAGATGAAAAAAAAAAATCCCCTATAAGAAAAAAAAGAGACCAGCCAAAAAAATTATCCACTAAAAGAAAAAAAAAGAGAACAGCCGAAAAAAATTATCTACTAGCCCAAAAAATTATTCACTATAAAAATAACTTTATTTTTTAGCGCACGACCTCCACTTCCGGTAGGGTACTTCCTTAGCATTAGCCACATTAGCCGAAAGCCTTAAAATTTTTTAGCCTATCCTTTTATTTTTCGTGGTGGCCTTAATTTTAAAACAAGACACCTTTCAGGTAAACAGCGCCCCCGTAATTGAAAAGGTGGATGATGGTTTTTTTTTCTTATAGTGGATATTTTTTTGGGCTTCTCTCTCTTTTTTTTCTCATAGTAGATAATTTTTTTTCACTGGTTCTTTTTTTTTTCTTATAGTGAATAATCTTTTGGGCTAGTAGATAATTTTTTTCGCCTGTTCTCTTTTTTTTTTTTTTTCTTTTAGTAGATAATTTTTTTGGCTGGTCTCTTTTCTTTCTTATAGGGGATTTTTTTTTTTTTTTTTCGTCTGGTGGATATTTTTTTTTTAGGCTGTTCTCTTTTTTTCTTATAGTGGATACTTTTTTTGGACTGTTCTCTTTTTTCTTGCAGTAGATAATTTTTTTGTCTAGTGGATAATTTTTTTAGGCTGTTCTCTTTTTTTTCTTGTAGTAGATAATTTTTTTCATCTAGTGGATAATTTTTTTTAGGCTGTTCTCTTTTTTTTTCTTATAGTGGATAATTTTTTTGGACTGTTCTCTTTTTTCTTGCAGTAGATAATTTTTTTGTCTAGTGGATAATTTTTTTAGGCTGTTCTCTTTTTTTTCTTGTAGTAGATATTTTTTTTCATCTAGTGGATAATTTTTTTTAGGCTGTTCTCTTTTTTTTCTTATAGTGGATAATTTTTTGGACTGTTCTCTTTTTTCTTGCAGTAGATAATTTTTTTGTCTAGTGGATAATTTTTTTAGGCTGTTCTCTTTTTTTTCTTGTAGTAGATATTTTTTTTCATCTAGTGGATAATTTTTTTTAGGCTGTTCTCCCTTTTTTTCTTATAGTGGATAATTTTTTTGGACTGTTCTCTTTTTTCTTGCAGTAGATAATTTTTTTGTCTAGTGGAAAATTTTTTTAGGCTGTTCTCTTTTTTTTCTTGTAATAGATCATTTTTTTCATCTAGTGGATAATTTTTTTAGGTTGTTCTCTTTTTTTTCTTGTAGTAGATTATTTTTTTCATCTAGTGGATAATTTTTTTAGGTTGTTCTCTTTTTTTTCTCTTGTAGTAGATTATTTTTTTCATCTAGTGGATAATTTTTTTAGGCTGTTCTCCCTTTTTTTTCTTATAGTGGATAATTTTTTTTGGGCTGTTCTCTTTTTTTTTTTTTTTTCTTGTAGTAGATAATTTTTTTCATCTAGTGGATAATTTTTTTAGGCTATTCTCTTTTTTTTCTTGTAGTAGATAATTTTTTTCATCTAGTGGATAATTTTTTGGCCTGTTGCACCTCTGAGCCACCGTAATTTTGGTTGGAAAACCCACATTTTATAACAGTAACCAAGCAGCAGAAGCACAAGCCTGGCATCTCTACCGGGCCAAATTGGTTGAAAATGTAATGTGTTGATTTTCACTGTGGATAGACCTCCTGCCTCCAGTGCCTCTGCTGTATCATAGCATATATTTGTAAAATACTGAATTTGTGCGCGCTCAATTATTGCTGTGGGTGCATGTTTAAAATGCAAATGCATCAAGTAAATGAATTCCTGTTACAGGAAAGCACAACATGTTTGGCACAGAATCTAGAGGAGCAATAAACAACTTGGACTTCGGGACCTGTTATGCATTCCTCCTGTGCAAATAGACTTCTACAGTCATTTTTAGTTTTTAAACGCATATACACAAGGGTGTCTCAAAAAATCACTTTTCTCGTCAGATCACGCTGTTATTTAAACCAGTTAATCTCCAACATGATAATAGCCCCCGCAAAAAATTTCAGCAAAATCCGTCAACATTTGACCCCCCCCACACACCGCAAAGTATGAAGGGCCTGTCAAAAAACGTTCATTTTAACCCAGAAAATTACATATATTAATAATAATAATAATAATAATAATAATAATAATAATAATAATAATAATAATAATAATAATAATAATGATAATTTAAAAAAAAATAAATAAATAAAAATGATAATGAAAAAAAAAAAATAATAATAATATATTTGTAAAGTGCTTTCAATCAAAGTGCTGTACAGATATAAAATCAATCAATAAAACATAAAAACTAAAAACATTAACAGTAAAAGCATATCAAGACATATAACACAGAGTAAACAAGTGGGTCTTGAGCTTTATATAATGAGGTCTTAAGTGTCCACAAATTGCTTTTTCTGGTATTTTACAGCATCCCTGTAATATCATCTTCATAGGTTATTATATCAGGTGGTATATAAGTGAAAATAAGGTGATTTTAAGCTTAAATAACTCAATTATAGGGTAAAAACTTGAAATAGAAAGAAGTTCAAAACAGTAAATCTAGTTGACTACAATGGGAACGGTTACATGATGTTTTTGAGATCTGATTTATTTTTCCAGGAGAAATTAATTCGGAACTAAAGTATTTTCTCTTCTGTTTACATGGAAATGTTAAACCCGAATAAAGGTTTACATGAGGTATTAATGAGGTAGAAAAGTGAACTAAAGGGTTTGTGCTGCAGTGCTCACGTTGCCTTGTTCTCGCAGCCCTTCTGTTAGCTTAGCTTAGCATAGTCACTGCATTTCCACGGTCACACGTAGCCAGTTTTTTTAAAGGTGATTTGTTGTTTTTTGTAAGCGATTTTCTGAAATCCGATTCTCTTTAATTATTTCTTTAGATCTGCGACTTACTGCACTCATACAATCTTGGGACTGTTGTGTTGACGGAAGTTGGAAAATCTTTTTGTTGGAAGGGATGCATGCGCTAAATTAGCTTTGCTTTAGCGTTTTAGCTTTGCATTAGTTTTTATTTCCCAAGATTTTATTAGTGCAGTAAGTCACATGGCCGTGATTTGAGCCTCAATTTGTGATCATATCGACTCCATCGGACTAAAGGAATGATTAGGGAGAACTGAATTTCACAAAATCAGTCATAAAATACAGAAAATACTTTAGCTCCGAATTAATTTCTTCTGGAAAAATAAATCGGATTTAAAAAATATCATGTAACCGTTCCCATTGTGGTCAACTAGATTTACTGTTTTGAACTTCTTTCTATTTCAAGTTTTTAGCCTATAATTGAGTTATTTTATCTTAAAATCACCTTATTTTCACTTATATATAACCCTGATACAATAACCTATGAAGTTGATATTACAAGGACGCTGTAAAATACCAGAAAAAGCAATTTGCGGACACTTAAGGCCTCATTATATGTGATTTTCTAGGTTAAAATGAGCGTTTTTGGCATTTTTTTGATGGGCCCTTCATACTCTGTGGTGGTGGGGGCGTCAAACGTTAATAGATTTTGCTGAAATTTTTTGAGGGGGCTATTGCACTGGTCAACAACAAATTTATTGTTTTAGTTTTTTGAGCTGGTTTAGGATAATTTTGGTGTGCTGAATCCAAAAATCACATTAATTTTGCTCAATCAGGTCAACTTTCTGAACAATGCTACATATTGGCTTTTTAACATTTTTGCTTACATTTATGGGCATTTTCACATCATATGATACAAAATTCTTTTATATTTCTTGCAATAAACGAGTTCTGAAGATTTTACTTTTGCCAATTTATGATTAATGTTTTTTTTTAATATTACAGGTGAATGAAATGGCTTCGACTAGAAGATCTTGCAAAAATAAGCCTGACGTATTCTGCTACATCTGCGCTGAATACACCATTGTACCTAACAGGAATCTTGTTAGAAAATGATTTTTTTCTCTTAAAACCTATTTTGGGTGAGAACTATATAAAAAATCAAGTGATGAAGTCACAAAAATGTAATCAATTTTGTGAGAAGATCAAATTTTTCAAAATCAAATTAGCAAAAAAAAACCCTGACCTGATTGAGAAAAACAGATGTCATTTTTGGATTTAGCGCTGCAAAATGGTCCTAACTCAGTTGAAAAAAACCTAGACAACTTGCAAAAAACATTTTTTTGTAACCCAGTGTTATCATGTTGGAGATTAACTGGTTTAAATAACAGCGTGATCTGAAGAGAAAAGTGATTTTTGAGACGCCTCTTTAAATTCTTCCATTACTGTGAGAATTCCCTTCTTCTTTGCTCTAAAATTACCCTTTTCCCTGTTTTTTTTTTTTTTTTTTCAAGTTTAATTATCAGGGTCTTTCCTATTATTCACTTGCCATCCCTTGCAGGTAGAGAAAGGGGCGAAAAGATCCATTGAAACTTTAGCTTTAACAAGGATGCCATGTCCTTGACTGTCACAATAAAGCGAACGTTCCACTTCCCTTCTTTCCAATTAGTCTCAAAATGTTCCTCCTCCGCTCAGGACACGGAGGGAAATTTACCTCCCCAGCTGTCACAGTGTACTGGTTGTTAGTGTGGTATGTGGATGCTTGTAGAGGCCATATTTCAAATTGAATAAAGAAAAATGTACCGCTTATCTTGATTAAAAATTAAATTCAGCAGTCACTTTTGATATAATTCCACACTGGATGTATTTTGCATATATGCATTTAATCAAGTATAAGCGCTAGATACATGCAGCAGGAAGTACCGCATTGTAAAAATGTGATTTCTGCAAATGCTCCATCTGTTTACAACAGGGAGCATCAAGACGACATTAGTAGTCAGTGCAGTTCCTCATGGCTCAATGTATCCGAGTGGGTCAGAGGACCCAGATGAGCCAAGGTCCAGACGTCCTGAGACTCATTAAAATGCACAAAAGAAGCTGTTGTCTCAGGGCTCATTATAAACGTACAATGGAACTCATGTTTTTTGTAGGCTCATTTTTTATCATAAAAGACAGTGGAAAGAGTGCTGAGTAGTCCCTTGGGATGAATAAATGTAAGGTTCAAGACGTGAAGACACTCGCTGCGGAGTTACAACTCACAGAGATTATTTTTAAGGCAGAATCTCTCCCACAACCAACTCTCACTTTGGTTCTTTTGACCTCTGTTTCAGAAACTAATAACACTGGGTTACAAAAAAATTTTTTTAAAAAGTTGTCTAGGTTTTTTCAACTGAATTAGGACCATTTTGCTAAATCCAAAAATGACATCTGTTTTTCTCAATCATGTTAGGGTTTTTTTTTTTTTTTTGCTAATTTGATTTTGAAAAATTGGATCTTCTCACAAAATTGATTACATTTTTGTGACTTCATCAGTTGATTTTTTTACATAGTTCTCACCCAAAATAGGTTTAATGAAACTTGTGACTTGATTCCTGTTAAGTACAATGGTGTATTCACTGCAGATGTAGCAGAATACGTCAGGCTTATTTTTGCAAGATCTTCTAGTCGAAGCCATTTCATTCACCTGTAATATTAAAAAAAAAAAAAAAGTAAATAAATGTATAAATAAATGTAAGCAAAAATGTTAAAAAGCCAATATGTAGCATAGTTCAGAAAGTTGACCTGATTGAGCAAAATTAATGTGATTTTTGGATTCAGCACACCAAAATGATCCTAAATCAGCTCAAAAAACTTAAACAATAAATTTGTTGTTGACCAGTGTGATAATAATAATAATAATAATAATAATAATAATAATAATAATAATAATAATAATAATAATAATAATAATAACAACAACAACACTGGGTTACAAAAACATGTTTTTTGCAAGTTGTCCAGGTTTTATCAACTGAATTCGAACCATTTTGCACCGCTAAATCCAAAAATGACATCTGTTTTTCTCAATCAGGTCAAGTTTTTTTTGCTAATTTGATTTTGAAAATGACTTGCATACCATGTGTGGCGCCCAAACTTTATCTTGGTCACCAAGTTTAATACCAAAATAAGATTGGTAAGTACACTTTATGAAACTTGTGACTTGATTCCTGTTAGGTACAATGGTGTATTCACCGCAGATGTAGCAGAATACGTCAGGCTTATTTTTGCAAGATCTTCTAGTCGAAGCCATTTCATTCACCTGTAATATTAAAAAAAAAAAGCATTAATCATAAATTGGCAAAAGTAAAATCTTCAGAACTCATTTATTGCAAGAAATATGACAGAAATTTGTATCATATGATGTGAAAATGCCCATAAATGTAAGCAAAAATGTTAAAAAGCCAATATGTAGCATAGTTCAGAAAGTTGACCTGATTGAGCAAAATTAATGTGATTTTTGGTTTCAGCACACCAAAATTATCCTAAATCAGCTCAAAAAACTTAAACAATAAATTTGTTGTTGACCAGTGTAATAATAATAATAATAATAATAATAATAATAATAATAATAATAATAATAATAATAATAACAACAACAACACTGGGTTACAAAAACATGTGTTTTGCAAGTTGTCTAGGTTTTATCAACTGAATTCGAACCATTTTGCACCGCTAAATCCAAAAATGACATCTGTTTTTCTCAATCAGGTCAAGTTTTTTTTGCTAATTTGATTTTGAAAATGACTTGCATACCATGTGTGGCGCCCAAACTTCATCTTGGTCACCAAGTTTAATACCAAAATAAGATTGGTAAGTACACTTTATGAAACTTGTGACTTGATTCCTGTTAGGTACAATGGTGTATTCACCGCAGATGTAGCAGAATATGTCAGGCTTATTTTTGCAAGATCTTCTAGTCGAAGCCATTTCATTCACCTGTAATATTAAAAAAAATATTAATCATAAATTGGCAAAAGTAAAATCTTCAGAACTCATTTATTGCAAGAAATATGACAGAATTTTGTATCATATGATGTGAAAATGCCCATAAATGTAAGCAAAATGTGAAAAAGCCAATATGTAGCATAGTTCAGAAAGTTGACCTGATTGAGCAAAATGAATGTGATTTTTGGATTCAGCACACCAAAATGATCCTAAATCAGCTCAAAAAACTTAAACAATAAACTTGTTGTTGACCAGTGTAAGCATTTCCAGTATTTGACATAGAACAATCTTCTTAAATGTCCGGAGTCCAATTGCTGTTAGTGTTTAATTTGTAGATCGGGAGGTCCAGAATTTGGAGATGGTGCTGAGAAACTTGCAGGAGTCAAAATAATCTGCTTTGCCTGGCGTCGGTTAACGTCCCAGTCTGAGACGCTGAAGCTAAACTGCGATCATAAAGCGTTACTTACTTGAGGCACGGCATGAGGTGGAATAAACAGCTGTTGAAAACCTCGGCTTCTTGCTGACTCTCCTTTCGTTTCCCTGTCATTACCTCCGACGGGAGGTATTGTGATTGCTTTGCTTTGTGTGTTTGCGTGCGTGCGTATTTGTTTGTTTGTTAGCAAGATTACTCAAAAAGTTATGGACGGATTTTCATGAAATTTTCAGGAAATGTTGATACTGGCACAAGGAAGAAATTATTAAATTTTGGTGGTGATCGGGGATGGGGGGGCCAGGTCTGCGCTCTCCGAGTACTTCTCTTATGACATTTCAGGTTGTTCATATTTGTTCAAGTTATTCACATTTTTCGCAAAATTATACTTTGTTTTAGCGTAAATACATGAAAATATTTACATTTACAAAGAGAAAAATTTGGAGTTGTCATCGTTTATATGTTATTATGATAGTAATTTACTGAATCCTGCCCACTTGAGATTGAATTGGTCGGAATGTGGAACCTGAACTAAAATGATTGTTAATATCTTTATAATTTTTGCATTTCACAAATTCATCCTGGACCCTTTGGTGGGCCGGATTTGACAAATGCGTTTTAGAGTAAAAACATGAAGTGAAAATGTGAGTAACCTCAATAAATGTGTACAATCTGAAATTTCTTAAGAAAAATAAGCACAGTTTGAAGAATATTATGTCGCGGTGGATAAACAAATGCACAAAATATTCAATAATAAGCATTGTGTTGTTAAATTGTTTTTTTTTTTTTTCTGAAGATATTTTGGGTTGTTCATATTTGTTCAGGTTATACATATTTTATTATGAAAGGATACTTTGTAAATGTAAATATTTTCACAATATAATATTTTTTCACATTAACCCTTTGTAGGGCACTCATTGAAATACTTTGTTAGCTGTTTGTTACTGTTTTTTTAGCAAGATAACTCAAAAAGTTCTGGATGGATTTTCAGGAAATTTTCAGGAAATGTTGATACTGGCACAAGGAAGAAATTATTAAATTTTGGTGGTGATCGGGGATGGGGGGGGCCAGGTCTGCGCTCTCCGAGTACTTCTCTTATGACATTTCAGGTTGTTCATATTTGTTCAAGTTATTCACATTTTTCACAAAATTATACTTTGTTTTAGCGTAAATACATGAAAATATTTACATTTACAAAGAGAAAAATTTGGAGTTGTCATCGTTTGTATGTTATTATGATAGTAATTTACTGAATCCTGCCCACTTGAGATTGAATTGGTCGGAATGTGGAACCTGAACTAAAATGATTGTTAATATCTTTATAATTTTTGCATTTCACAAATTCATCCTGGACCCTTTGGTGGGCCGGATTTGACAAATGCGTTTTAGAGTAAAAACATGAAGTGAAAATGTGAGTAACCTCAATAAATGTGTACAATCTGAAATTTCTTAAGAAAAATAAGCACAGTTTGAAGAATATTATGTCGCGGTGGATAAACAAATGCACAAAATATTCAATAATAGGCATTGTGTTGTTAAATTGCTTTTTTTTTTTTTTTTTTCTGAAGATATTTTGGGTTGTTCATATTTGTTCAGGTTATACATATTTTATTATGAAAGGATAGTTTGTAAATGTAAATATTTTCACAATATAATATTTTTTCACATTAACCCTTTGTAGGGCACTCATTGAAATACTTTGTTAGCTGTTTGTTACTGTTTTTTTAGCAAGATAACTCAAAAAGTTCTGGATGGATTTTCAGGAAATTTTCAGGAAATGTTGATACTGGCACAAGGAAGAAATGATTAAATTTTGGTGGTGATTGGGGGGGGGGGGGGGGGGGGGGGGGGGTCTGTCTTGGTGGAAGTCTGCGCTCTCCGAATATTTTTCTTGTTTCCCTTCTGTCTGGGAGTTGCTGTAACTTAAGGAAAATGGAATTAAGGCAGAAAGTTCTGTTTGCAACCGTGAAAAGTATGCAGGCTAGGAAACCGAACTAATTGACGTATCTGTCTTTCTGTTGATTTCCTCCTGCTGTGTTGCTCCTATTCTTACAACATAACATAACATTGTTGATCTGCCAAAAAAAAAAAAAAAAACAACTTTGGCCTCCATGGGTTCAACTAGTACTGGTTTGAAGATACTCCACAAACTTGATTGACTTTCCTTATATTGTACAAGTTTTCTCCTGTTTTCTGATGTTGAAAACACAGTAGATACAATGAACACGAGGCTTGCGCTACAACAAGGGTATATCCCTGAAATCCCCCTCAAATCTATAAATTACCCACAATAATTGTTAAACAATGGATACAAACTCAATTTCAGTTGCATCAACCTGATAGTGGCAGAAGGAGAGTCTGGTTTTGACCGGCTCTATATGTAAAGTGTCATGATGAGATAACTTTTGCTATTATTTGGCACTATTATAAATAAAATTGGATTGATTGATTGAAAATAATGGTCAGAGAATCACTTTTCCCCCACAAAACTCCACCTAATGAAAGACAGTCACCCCATATGAACTCTGGATGGTAGCCA
>NC_043974.1:10654839-10707339 GCF_902148855.1 Sphaeramia orbicularis | reverse complement strand
CACATTTTTCATTATAACTCAACATATATTGATTGGAATTTAATATCATTTGTAGGGCTGGGCAAGTTAACGCATTATTACCGCGTTAATGCAGTCATTAAATAACACCGAAAATTTGTTTATGTCACGTTAAGGCCGTTTTATTCTAACTCAAATTCTTCTGCCCCTGCTTGTGTGCATGTAGTGATTAGCTCGGCAAATAGACAACAGGTTTCCCGAGAAAAGCCGGACGCCGAAAACTTCTCTCCAAATCTTTTACTTGAGATTCGCTGTAAAACTGCAACATACAAACAAAATATGTCTGAGTTCTGTTTATTGCCTTAGTACATTTACATGGTATTATACATTTAAATGGATGGGAAAAGACTGCTAGCTCGATGCTAACTTAACTTACAGATTAATTTAAGATTTACGTCTTTTTATCCAACAACAAAGGTTCACATCAGAGATATTTTATACTATTCATTCTAACAACAACTGAACATAAAATACTCACAGGCAAACGTTTTTGGGGCCATACAAACAGAGTGAAAGAAACGTGTCTGTTAGTTCCTTCTTATGTCCGAACTGATTACAGGAACACCGCAAGTACAAAACATATGTTAGTGCAATTTATTCCGACCACTAGAGGGCCCCCTTTGCTTACTTTTAACAACTGAACATCACATATTATTGGGCTTATTAGTATTAGTACTTATTAGTGGGCTTAAGACTCCTGTCAATCACTCACAAGCGGAAATAAACTGGTGTGGACGTAAACATGGAGAAAAGTAGTGGTCTTTTCCATGGACATTTTCATTTTAAATGTCTTCAGATGGTGGGGGTGAGAAGGACAAAGTTGTTTGGAAGCACTGACATGTGGAATTATTTTTATCACCGGAGTACTTCGAGTCTGAAATATCACTTAAAGGAAATACACACTGTCGATGCCACCACCACTCCTAATATAACTATGCGATTAATCGTGATTAATCGCAGAAATCTACGTGATTAATTGTGATTAAAATTTTTAATCGCTGCCCAGCACTAATAATTTGACATACACATGACTGGTACCAAGCTTCAACTTTTTTCTGCTGTGTGGAACAACCTTGAAACTGTTTAATTTAAAAAGAAATGGTCGATCCACACGTGCACACCGTTCGGGGGGCTTGGTGGAGGTTTGCGTTCTCTGAACACTTGTTGATTTCGGGAATATACCCTTGCTGTCGGCCCCTGATAGTGTAAGCCTCATTACCTCTTGAATTTATCCTCTGGCCACCTCCTCCAACTCCTCCGTGGGGAAATGTCGGCATTCCCAGACCAGCTGAAAGTTGTAATCCCTCCAGAGTGTCCTGGGTCATTTGAAACTCTTCAACAAGTAGGCGTCCGGGAAGCATCCGGACCTCAACAGTCTCCTTTCGATGTGGAGTAGCATCCACGTTAATGGCTGAACTCCTCACCCAAGGCTCTTAGGCTCATGCCCATGTTGGTTCAGCACCCCACCACCACCACCACCCACCTTCCCCATGCCAGATCACTAAAGCATCTGCATCCCTGCCAACGCTGCTCCGATCAGATCCATTCATTTCCAGCTTCACTCATGATACTTACCCGACTACACTCGGGGCAGTAATTCATCCCCAACTCGGAGTTGCCATGGCTTGCGACATTTAAGATGCTAATCCTCATCCTTCTACTTCCCACTCAGCTGCACACCACTCCACTACAAGCTGCAGGTCACAGTTTGATGAGGCCAACAGACCCACATCATCCACAAAAAGCTGAGATGCAATCCTGAGGCGACTGAACGGGATACATTTACACCACTTTGCTCTGCCGGGAAATTGTGTCCATAAAAATAATGTACGGAACCACGGGCAAGGGACAGCCCTGGTAGAGCCCAGGCCCCCACTGGGAATGAGTCTGACTTACTGCCGCTGATGCAGTGCTACATTAAGTCTAGTTAGTTTTTTAAAGTGACAAAGGAGTCGCTGAATCAAATGATAAAGGACCCAATTTAGCAGGGCTTGGAATCTGGATGTGGTTAAGCGCTGGTTGCAGGGCAGGATATTTTAATGTGATCATTTGCTAATGCCTGTGTGGTACTTTTCTCTAAACTTTAGAAAATAAATCACCATGGCTCTATTCTACACTGTAAAGAAAAAAAAAAAAAAAGTAAAAAAAACAGAAATATTCTTGCAGCTGGGGCACCAAAAAAATACTGTTAGATAACGGAAAATAACCATCTCATAAAAATATGGTAATTTTCCATAAATAAAATACAGTTTTTTTTTTGCCCTAACTTTACATGAGATTTTGCTTTTTTTTTTTTTTTTTTTTTTTTTTTTTGACTTTTTAATGTGTAATAAAGAGGGTTTACATGTATTGAAACAATCAAATTACCTCTATGTACATATATATATATATATATATATATATATATATATATATATATATATATATATATATATATATGTATATATATATATGTATATATATATATATATACAGGGTGGGGAAGCAAAATTTACAATATTTTGAGGCAGGGATTGAAAGACAGTGTATGACCAATTAGTTTATTGAAAGTCATTGAGAATTTATTTGCCACAAGAAAATGTACATAATAGAAAATGTTTTTATTCTATGTGTCCTCCTTCTTTCTCAATAACTGCCTTCACACACTTCCTGAAACTGCGCAAGTGTTCCTCAAATATTCGGGTGACAACTTCTCCCATTCTTCTTTAATAGTATCTTCCAGACTTTCTCGTAATAGTTTTGCTCATAGTCATTCTCTTCTTTCCATTATAAACAGTCTTTATGGACACTCCAACTATTTTTGAAATCTCCTTTGGTGTGACGAGTCCATTCAGCAAATCACACACTCTTTGACGTTTGCTTTCCTGATTACTCATATGGGCAAAAGTTTCTGAAAAGATATGGATAATAGTGTTAGGTATGATTATGACATCAATATATGTTTGGTTTCAAAACAGTTGATGTAGTGCCTGCTGAGAAAAAACAACTAAATGTTCATTGTAAATTTTGCTTCCCCACCCTGTATATATATATATATATATATATATATATATATATATATATATATATATATATATATGTGTGTGTGTGTGTGTGTGTGTATATATATATATATATATATATATACACACAAATAATTTTCAATGAGACTAACAATGACACAGTTTATCAGTGCTTATACATGTTATACATTCACAAAGATACATTTATTCAACATTTTTGTTGTGAAAACCCATGTAATTAAACAAGATATTTTTCAATTAACAAACAAGTCTAGTTAAACTTACAGAACAAATACTTCTTTTACGGTTGTCAGTAATTTTATCTTGTTTTAAAAATTGTTTTATTAAAATTTAAATTAACAGTTTAATGTCATATATGGAAAAGAAATATTTGTGAAATTACAATACATTTGCAAATGTATTTTAACTGTATTTTTCTGTGAAAAAAGAAAAAAAATTATTAAAAAAAAAATAAATTTTTATACTGTACTATACTGTACTGTACTATACTATACTATATACTTTATATACTATGAAATACTTAAACATATGGAAGACCTGCCCATATGGCTGTTTGCAGGGACAGAATCAAATGAACCCTTTAAATCCCACCGCTATTTCGCGCAAACCAGTTTTAACTTGGATTGCATAATTTGCCCCTGCTCACTCATGCATGAAAACCTGAGTCTGTAAATTTGGACAAATATCCACCAATCCCTTACCTACTGGTGTCCATAAAATAGAAATTCCAAAAATTATCAAAAGCGGAACTTGTCGTAATTTTTCAATAATATATAGTTTTTTTTATACACCCTGTATAGTTGGTTATTCTCTACAATACAAGTAAATTGTTAGGAAAAACATGTTTATGGGCCTTTTATCTCAGAAAGAAGTTGAGGTATTATATCTGTAAAAGGAAAAAAAAAAAAAAAAAAACATCAGTGAAGCCACTCCTGCAGAACCATTTTAGAGTCCTCTCAGCTTCCAATCAGTGCGTCGGTTCTTTTCTCATTCCTTCGACCAGCAGGTCAGTGTAATTTGTAAGGCCATCAAGTCACTGACTAGCCTCCAGTGCAGCCAAAAAGTTCAAAATGTGAAATGTGTGTTGAAGCCTCCTCATTGTGCATGCTGTGTGTTTTTCTCAGTATCACACAGCGCCTGCAATGTGGAGGCTGACGCATGCACACACACACCTGCGCCATGTATGGGGGACTGTCAAGGACACGCTGCAAAAAAAGAAAAAAAAAGAAAAAAAACATAGGCTTCTTCTTTCAACTCGTTATTATGCCATTGACATACATACAATGCCATATATAATGACAGTATTTTAACTAGTGCTGCATAATTAATTGCATTGCAATCAGTCTGGGCTATTATGTAACTGCAAAAGGCTGTGATTTGATTCGTTAAAGGTGGGGTGTGAAATGTCTTCCTGGAGCATTTTTTTACTATATTGTTTAAAATCCCCTTCACACCCTGATTACAACCAATTAATTAAATGCTCTAACACAGGGGTCTCAAAGTCATTTTCTTTCAGGGGCCACATTCAGCCCAATTTGATCTGCAGTGGGCTGAACAAGTCAAATAATAGCATAAGAAGCTCTAAATAATGACAACTTAAAATTGTTTTCTTTGTTTTAATGCAAAAAAACAAAAACAAAAAACAACTAAATTATGAAAATAGTTACTCTTATATGACTGTGTATTAGGGCCACATAAGAAAAAAAAAAAAAACAACCGCTGGTCACTACGAGAATAAAGTTGTTACTTAACGAGAATAAAGTCGTTATATTTCGAGAATAAAGTCGTTATTTAACGAGAAAAAAGTCATTATTTAACGAGAATAAAGTCGTTATTTAACGAGAATAAAGTCATTATTAAACGAGAATAAAGTCGTTATTTAACAAGAATAAAGTCATTATTTAACGAGAATAAAGTCATTATTTAATGAGAAAAAAGTCGTTATATTTCGAGAATAAAGTTGTTATTTAACAAGAATAAAGTCATTATTTAATGAGAATAAAGTCGTTATTTAACGAGAATAAAGTCATTATATTTTGAGAATAAAGTCATTATTTCACGAGAATAAAGTAATTATTTAACGAGAAAAAAGTCATTATTTAACAAGAAAAAAGGCGTTATTTAACGAGAATAAAGTCGTTATTTAGCGAGAATAAAGTCATTATTTAACGAGAAAAAAGTCATTATTTAACAAGAAAAAAGTCATTATTTAATGAGAATAAAGTCATTATTATTATTATTAACAGAAGGGAAAGTTGCTGCTTCATTTGTTGCCTTCGCTGTAAAGCCGGAAACTGTGGAATTTTCAGAATATTACGAGTTTAATCTGATAAAAGTACGACTTTATTCTCGTTAAATAATGACTTTATTCTCATTAATTAATGACTTTATTCTCGTTAAATAATGACTTTATTCTCATTAATTAACTACTCTATTCTCATTAAATAATGACTTTATTCTCATTAATTAACGACTTTATTCTCATTAATTAGCGACTTTATTCTCATTAAATAATTACTTTTTTAAAACTACGACTTTATTCTCGTTAAATAACGACTTTATTCTCGTGGTGACAAGCAGTTTGTTTGTTTTTTTTTTCTTATGTGGCCCTAATACGCTGTCGTACTTTTATAAACTATCCAAACAAAAAAAAAAAAAAAAAGTGAATAACCTGAAAAAACTGAAATTTAAATTTTAAAAAATTAAGAAAATAAGTGCAATTTTAACAATATTATGCCTCAACTTATTATTTCTACATGTGCATTACGGATCGGATCTTTAAAAACACTAAACACTTAGTAACAGGCAGAAAAATTGTTAAAATTATGCTTAATTTTCTTTAGACATTTCAGGTTGTTCGTATTTCTTCAGGTTATTCGCATTTTATTGTTACAGGATAGTTTGTAACTGTAAATACTTCCATAATTTAATGTTATTTTTTGCACAAAAACAAACAAACAAACAAACAAAAAAATCTAAGTTTGTGTTTTTTAAAGGCTTTGGTGAAGTGTAAAAAAAGGGGGGAAAAAAAGTACTTTAAGTTTAAATTATTCAGAAATATTGAATTGAGATGGTAGATGTGTTTTTGTTGTTGACTTTGACTTTTTTTTTTTTGTTTTGTTATTATTATGGTGTAAATTTCTCGATGCTGTAGACATTTAAGTTGACATAAGCTGTGTATTAGTTGAAAAGGATAGGCAAAAAAATAAGCTTTTGCTTCTAGCCTATTCCTTTTTTGGTTTTTATGTTTATTACAATTGATGTACTGAGGACAATGACTGATGTAACCCCCCCCCCCACACACACACACACACACACAAAAAAAAAAAAAGATTATTTTTCTCACATTAAAGGAAGAAGAAAATATAGAGTTATTATTTGTTGTAGGTTATTATGTTATTATTTGACTGTAGATCATATTGGTCTGTATGTGGAACCTGAACTAAAATGAGTTCCACAGCCTTGGAATTTTTACACTTTACTAATTAATCCCACGGGCCAGATTGAAACCTTTGGCGGGCCATGTTTGGTCCCCGGGCCTTATGTTTGACACCCCTGCTCTAACACAAAACTAAAAAAAATGAGTCACCTGTGGAACGGACAGGACTGAAAAAAACCCCATCCAACCAAAATGACTGAACAGTGTTTTTTCCATCAAACTCAACGGCCATTTGCCCCCCCCCCCCCCCCCCCCCCCAAGTTCAAAAATCAATCATCTACCAAAAACATCTACTGATCTAAAGTGTCTAACACCTGTTGATTCACTACTCTTATCAATACATGGAAATAATTGGTGTAAAATACAGTTTATCATCTTTTCATGGTCATCAGATATGACCCATTTGGATGTTCAGAGGCTCCGTAGTTACCGTGGAAACACTGTCATCTTCTCCAACATTGATTCACCAGTAAAATACATGGAGTCTGACAAATACCAGAGGTTGGAAATACTTGTTTTTACATTCAGTTGTTGATATCGTTGCAGAAAAAGTGACCTTTTCCTCAGTTTTGTCAGTTTTTGATATAATAACCCTCAAGTTTAATATGAGTTTTTATGAACATTTACGTGATCAGTAAAGTAAATATAAGAAAATATATGATTTTCCCTGAAATAAAAGCAACATACAAAGGATAAAATGATGATAAATGGTGCTAAATCACTCAAAGGAAGTTAAATAGAGAGAAATATTCATTTGGAAAATGTAGCGCTAGGTTTTTATGGGCTACTCTTTTCATTCATACACTTTGTGCAGTCTCATTAAATTAAAAAGATAGAAACCCTGGATCTGGAGCATACATTTTAGACACATGTTGGTCATCATTACTGTTCATACTATACTATACTATACTAGACTAGACTAGACTAGACTATGTTATATAATACTTTGCCATACTTTACTATTCTATTCTATTCTATTCTATTCTATAGTATACTATACTGTACTGTACTGTACTATACTATACTATATTGTACTGTACTGTACTACACTATACTATACTGTACTGTACTGTACTATACTACACTATGCTATACTATGCCATGCTGTACTGTACTATACTATACTATACTATACTGTGTTATGCTGTGTTATGCTATACCATGCTATACTATACTGTACTACACTATACTATACTATGCTATACTATACTATACTTTACTATACTATGTTATACTATGCTATACTATACTATGCTATGCTGTGTTATCCTTTACAATGCTATGCTACACTATACTATGCTGTGTTATGCTATACTATACTATACTATATTATGCTATACTTTACTATACTATACCACACTATATTATACTAAACTATACTACACTACACCACACTACACTATACTATGTTATGCTATACTATACTATACTACACTACACTATGCTATACAACACTATACTGTGTTATGTGATACTATACTATATGATGCTACACTGTACTGTACTATACTATACTATGCTATACTACAGTATACTGTACTATGCAACACTATATTATGTTATACAATACTATACTATATGAAACTATACTATACTACACTACACTACACTACACTATGCTATACAACACTATACTGTGTTATGTGATACTATACTATATGATGCTACACTGTACTGTACTGTACTATACTATACTATGCTGTACTACAGTATACTGTACCATGCAACACTATATTATGTTATACAATACTATACTATATGATACTATACTATACTACACTACACTATACTATACAACACTGTACTGTGTAATGCGATACTATACTATATGATGCTATACTGTACTGTGCTGTACTGTACTGTACTATACTATACTATACTATACTATGCTATACTACACTATACTGTACTATGCAACACTATATTATGTTATACAATACTATACTATACGATACTATACTGTACTATGTTACACTATACGATACTGTACAATGTTGTACGATACTATACTATACTATACTATAATATACTATAATATAATATAATATACTATAATATACTATAATATAATATAATATAATATAATATAATATAATATAATATAATATAATATAATATAAAATACTTAAACATCTGGAAGGCCTGTCCACATGGCTGTTTGCAGGGACAGAAGCAAATGACATAATAAATAACTTTAATATGGTCTCCTGTTTGATTGATCACCTTTCTCTTGTGTTTTTATCCCATTTATTTTTCAGCAGCTGTGTATTCCCCACTGCCTTTCCTCTTTTTATTTCATTTTTCTTAGAACCAGCGTGTTAGCCTTCAGAGAATCATTTAGTCTTATTCACAGTGTCTTCATCATTCATCCAATTAAATCTTAAGCAGTGTCTTGCTGCGTGTGTTATCATTTCAGACTGCATTTTAATCATTTGACGGCTCATAACGACGGCAGAGCTCACGTGTTTAATTGCTGTTGCACTTTTCATTATCAAGTAAAAAAAAAAAAAAAAAAAAAACTACCAAAAGCAAAATACTCTATCTTCTTTTTTTCCTTCTGACGTGTTATTAGTGTAGGTGGGAATAGGTGGCTACTGTACTGTATTACAATAGCCCCCCATTCCCCACAGCAGGAAGCCCACTAGGAAATTAACCCCTAAAGACCCAAACCACCACCGGCGACCAAAAGCATCTACTAATCAATAATGTTTAATAACTTCTGATCCACTAATCCTATCACTGCATGTCAATAATTCATGTAAAATGCAGTTTGTCGTCTTTTCATGGTCATCAGATAATGACCCATTTGGATGTTCAGGGGCTTTGAGTTACCATGGAAACACCGTCAACTTCGACAAAATTGATTCATAAGTAAAACCCATAGAGTTTGATGAATGACAGTGGATGTACACACTTGGTTTATGTTCAGTTAATGACATATTTTACTGAAAAAAAAAAAGTGTTTTTCTTTAGTTTTCTCTGTTTTGGATATAATAAGTTTCAACTTTAATTTAAGCTTTAATGAATATCTACATAATCAGTCCATTAAATATAAGAACCTACCAGATTTTCACTAAAAAATACAAAATATAGGGTTTTTGTAATAATAATAATAATAATAATAATAATAATAATAATAAATATAAAGCCAGAAACCAAATTATTTAATAATAAATATCAGTCATATTATAGTATGTAGCAGGGGCGTCAAACTCATTTTAGTTCAGGGGCCACATCCTCCCAGTATGATCTGAAGTGGGCCGAACCAGAAAATTAATAACATAATAAAATAGAAATAATGTCAACTCCAAACATTTCAATGTGTTTTATACTAAAAACAGTAAAATTACATAATGGAAACATATACATTTATAAAATTTGAATAACATGAACAACCAAGAAAAGACTGAAATTTATTAAGAAAAATAAATGCAATTTTGCCTCTGCTTATCATTTGTAAATGTGCATTACAACGTACAGATTACAATGGATCTGCAAATACACAAAATATTCACTTACTGGCAGAATATTAGTAAAATTGCATTTACTTCTCTCAGGACATTTGTAGTTTTTCATGTTTTTTGTGAACGGCTAGTTTTTAAATGTACACATTTTCATGTCGTTTCACTTTTTTTTTTACGTTAAAACAAAGGAAAAATTTGGAATTGTCATTATTTGTAGGTTATTTTGATAGTATTTTAATGATTTGACCCATTTGGAACTAAAGTAGGGCTTTATGGTCCCTGAAGCAAAACCATTGACTGTTAATATCTTGAGTGTAATTTTTGCATTTCACAAATTGATGCTACAGGGCCGGATTGGACCCTTTGGCGGGCCGGTTTTGGACCCTGGGCCATATGTTTAACACCTGTGGTATATAGTATAGATATGCTTAGACTAGGAAGGTTATTATTGTTATTAATTGCACTGATCAACAACAAATTTATTGTTGAAGTTTTTTGAGCTGGTTTAGGATAATTTTGGTGTGCTGAATCCAAAAATCGCATTAATTTTGCTCAATCAGGTCAACTTTCTGAACTAAGCTACATATTGGCTTTTTAACATTTTTGCTTACATTTATGGGCATTTTCACATCGTGTGATACAAAATTCTTTCATATTTCTTGCAATAAATGAGTTCTGAAGATTTTACTTTTGCCAATTTTTGATTAATGTTTTTTTTTAATATTACAGGTGAATGAAATGGCTTCGACTAGAAGATCTTGCAAAAATAAGCCTGACGTATTCTGCTACATCTGCGGTGAATACATAATAAATAATAAATGCATCCTGTTAGAAAATTTTTTTTTTTTTTTCTCTTAAAACCGATTTTGGGTGACAACTATATAAAAAATCAACTGATAAAGTCACAAAAATGTAATCAATTTTGTGAGAAGATCAAATTTTTCAAAATCAAATTAGCAAAAAAACCTGACCTGATGTCATTTTTGGATTTAGCGCGGCAAAATGGTCCTAATTCAGTTGAAAAAACCTAGACAACTTGCAAAAAAAATTTTTTTGTAACCCATTGTTATATAAGGAGAAGGGGTGGGAGTTTATAAGTGATACCTCTTCTCACTCCTTTTCGAATATGTATTATATATCTCATGTCAGTGTTTTGTTTATTTATTTCTTTGTATTTTGACATTCATATTCGAAATAAATACATCAATCAATCAAATCCCAACCATTGCTACATTTATCAGAATTATCAGCAATATCATGCGTTTTGACATTTAGACCTGATACCGTTTATGCATCCCATTTACAAATTGTAATCTTCTCCACAAAACAATTACAATATGTTGTTTTTTTTTTTTTTTTTTAACCGAAATGTGAAGACCCTGCTGTTGACACAGAGAACACTAGAACACAAACACAGTGACCTACAGCTCAGCCTCATATTGACTGACCACAAATCATCAGCTCCCTGTGGATTTGTCTATGTGAAGTAGCTGATGCTGTGTCCACAGGTCAGCTCTCTACACCTCTTCATCCACTATCCACAGACACAAGTGGGTGGTCACAGTGACAGTGCTGTTCCTCTGTTGCTGGATGGTAAAAAAAAAAAAACCTTATCACTGGTATGACTGGTGTTGCTTATTATCTACTGCAGTGAATCAAGGAGTTTTAGCAGCGTAATGAGCCGTTTATGAGACCAGTTTAGTGTTGCACACACGACAAGCTACAGTACAGGCCAAAAGTTTGGACACACCTTCTCATTCTTTGCATTTTCTTTATTTTCATGACTATTTACATTGTAGATTCTCACTGAAGGCATCAAAACTATGAATGAACACATGTGGAATTATGTACTTAACAAAAAAGTGTGAAATAACTGAAAACATCTCTTATATTCTAGTTTCTTCAAAGTAGCCACCCTTAGCTCTGATGACTGTTTTGCACACTCTTGCCATTCTCTTGATGAGTTTCCAGAGGTAGTCACCTGAAATGGTTTCCTAACAGTCTTGAAGAAGTTCCCAGAGCTGCTTAGCGCTTGTTGGTCCTTTTGCCTTCACTCTGTGGTCCAGCTCACCCCAAACCATCTCGATTGGGTTCAGGTCCGGTGACTGTGGAGGCCAGGTCATCTGGCGCAGCACTCCATCACTCTCCTTCTTGGTCAAATATCCCTCACACAGCCTGGAGGTGTGTTTGGGGTCATTGTCCTGTTGAAACATAAATGATGGTCCAACTAAACGCAAACCGGATGGAATGGCATGTCACTTCAGGATGCTGTGGTAGCCATGCTGATTCAGGTTGCCTTCAATCTTGAATAAATCCCCAACAGCGTCACCAGCAAAGCACCCCCACACCATCACACCTCCCCCTCCATGCTTCACGGTGGGAAACCAGGCATGTAGCATCCATCCGTTCACCTTTTCTGCGTCGCACAAAGACACGGCGGTTGGATCCAAAGATCTCAAATTTGGACTCATCAGACCAAAGCACAGATTTCCACTGGTCTAATGTCCATTCCTTGGGTTTCTTGGCCCAAATAAATCTCTTCTGTTTGTTGCCTCTCCTGAGCAGTGGTTTCCTAGCAGCTATTTGACCATGAAGGCCTGATTCACGCAGTCTCCTCTTAACAGTTGTTGTAGAGATGTGTCTGCTGCTAGAGCTCTGTGTGGTATTCATCTGGTCTCTAATCTGAGCTGCTGTTAATTTGCGATTTCTGAGGCTGGTGACTCAGATGAACTTATCTTCAGCATCAGAGGTGACTCTTGGTCTTCCTTTCCTGGGGCGGGTCCTCATGTGAGCCAGTTTCGTTGGAGCGCTTGATGGTTTTTGCGACTGCACTTGGGGACACATTCAAAGTTTTTGGAATTTTCTAGACTGACTGACCTTCATTTCTTAAAGTAATGATGGCCACTCGTTTGTCTTTACTTAGCTGATTGGTTCTCGCCATAATATGCATTCTAACAGTTGTCCAATAGGGCTGTCAGCTGTGCATCAACCTGACTTCTGCACAACACAACTGATGGTCCCAACCCCATCAATAAGGCAAGAAATTCCACTAAGTAACCCTGACAAGGCACAGCTATGAAGTGAAAACCATTTCAGGTGACTACCTCTGGAAGCTCATCAAGAGAATGCCAAGAGTGTGCAAGGCAGTCATCAGAGCTAAGGGTGGCTACTTTGAAGAAACTAGAATATAAGAGATGTTTTCAGTTATTTCACACTTTTTTGTTAAGTACATAATTCCACATGTGTTCATTCATAGTTTTGATGCCTTCAGTGAGAATCTACAATGTAAATAGTCATGAAAATAAAGAAAATGCGAAGAATGAGAAGGTGTGTCCAAACTTTTGGCCTGTACTGTATATAAAGATACTGTTCCGCTGTGGTTAATGATTTTACGATTTTATGATTTAATTATTTATTCCGAACATGAAATGAAATTTAACATATATGCACTAGCAAAACATACATAATAATTAGTGCTGGGCAGCGATTTAAATTTTTAATCACAATTAATCGCGTGGATTTCTGCAGTTAATCGCGATTAAATTTAAGTGAAAAAAAAAAAAAAACATTATACTGTGAAAATATTTACATTTACAAAACTATGCTGTCACAATAAAATGCAGACAAATACATAAATAAAAACAAAGACGAACAATCCGAAATGTGCAATTTGAACAATATTCTGCCTGTTACTAAATGTTTTGTGCATTTATGGATCCACTGTGATCTGTAGTTGTGTTCATAATAAGTTCAAATTGTTTCAAATTTTAGTTCCAAACTCTAAAATTTTAACAATATTCTGCCTGTTACCAAATGTTTATGTAACACTGTGTGTAAATGTACATGTAGTCGAGGCATAATATTGTTAAAATTGCACTGTTTTTTCAAATGAAATTTCTGTTTTTTTCAGGTTATTCAAATCTTTTTTTGTAAAATGTTAATATTTTCGGAATTTATTTATTTATTTATTTATTTTTCTACTAAAACAAAAAGAAAAACTTGAATTTGTCATTATTTACAGGTTACTAAGTCATTATTTTACTGGTCTGGCCCACTTGAGATCCAATTGGGCTAAATATGGCCCCTGAACCAAAATAAGTTTGACACCCCTGATCTAGCATGAAGCCAAATTAGGCGACTAATTTGGTGCCTGCTCCTACTGCGTTAATGGTAACAACAACCAAACTCTGTCACCTAATTTGTACCCCTTTTTTGCTTGATGTCACCTTGGCATTCAGTGTAGCGTTTCCTTTCCAAATTAGCGTCAAATGCGGATGTTGCTTCTCCTTTGATGGCAGGGAGCGTTCCGCCTCCCCAGCTGCCATAACTTTTCGCTCCCAGTCATTCTAATTTTTGCCTCCGCTTCGTGTCTGTCGTCCTCGGTTCCACTTGCACAGCCAACCCTGCCCGTTCAATCAGGTGCATGCTAATTAGCTTAGCGTGGGGCTAGCCAGTCCCACTGGGTGTGCGGTTGGGTAATTAGCTCGTGTTTAATAGGCGTAGGGAGACAGAGTGGAGACCTGCGGTTGGTTCCAGACAGTTGTTTGTCTCTGGTGGGTCATGCTGCGATATTGTCGGAGTATGCAAGAGGATACATTATAAGGGGGGGGGGGGGACGACCAGATGTAGGAACCAGACAGGAGAATAGAGGTGGAAACCAGTTGGAAGCTTAGGAGATTAGGGGACAATTATGTAGACAGAAGGACAAGTTAGACAGAGGAGTCAAGGCGTTTAGATGTAGCTCTGGCTCAATGTACTGCTTCTGATACAAGCACTAAACCTAATGGAGTTATCCTCAAGTGCCCATGAGCAAGGTCCCCTAATGCACACTGCTCAGTCTATTAACCCTTAGGGGTCCACAGCAGTGACGATTTCTCATAGACTGCAAGGGAAGCTCAGCTTCCCCTAAAATTATGAAAATTAAATGGTTAAATATGTTCGGGTTGTGTTGACATTTCATTGACTACACTCTCAAAAATAAAGGTACCAGCTTGTACTTAAAAGGGTACAAATACTTGTCGCTGGGGGTTTACTTTTTTGACAGACATTTCAGTACCCTTTCGAAATGGTTCATTTTGTACCTTAAGTACTTTACATAGAAAGAAAACTCTCATATGGTTGATAATGCCATGATGTTTAAAGTTTGAACCAGTGGCCTAATGAGAAAAAACAAAACAAACAACAACAACAACAAAAAAACGGCATAGGCAAGCTACGACATCAAGACATGGAGGTGTGAATGAAAACTTGATAAAACAGAGATTATGGCAATAATCAGAGGTTCTAATAAGCTAAATAAATTATCATTGAGCTAATTGGGCTTATTAAATTAAAACACAAATTATTATTAAATATAATATAGAGTAATTACAGTATGATATATAATAAATAATGTACTAAGCCTAATGTTGAACTATAATTAGTCCTACTGTTCAGTTCTCCTAGCCTATAGCCTATTCTCATGGTCTACACACATTTTTTTAACGCTGCAGGGTACCTTATAGTACAAATTTGTACTTTACATAACTTTGGACCCTTTTTCATAGTCGAAAGGTGCAATTCTGGCCTCCTAAAGACCAATATTGTACTTCTGAGAGAACATTCTTAAAAATGTACTTATAGGTACATAAATGTTCTGATCTCGTACCTCTATTTTTGAGAGTGTACAAATGTGTTAGAACACGTTCATCTCACAGACGAGTTCGTTCAGAATCAGCTTTATCCCAAATCAACAGACTCGGTGTGTTCACTTCTCATACATTCCCGTTGTGCTGTTTTCTCATTCGATCTAAGCTCAGGGCATTTGTCCGTAGAAGCTCGGCGTCCATGCACTTCAATGGGACTGAGTGGAACAGTTTTTTTCATTGCCTCAAAACTGGACGGTAATTGGATAAATGCCATGATGTTGTCCCGCCCCCGGACGCTCGGTGTCTCTGGGGGTGAATGGAGCTGTGGGCGGAGCTCGGCCGGGCTGGACACCGGGCTTCCATGTGCTGATTGGAGGATCAGTCGAAAGGCTGAATCCCATTTGATTGACAGATATTTTGAGATCTACTCCTTCACTGACACAGTTCAGTTTAATATCGTCGCACATTCTGCTGTGAAATCAAGAGAGAAACCACTACGAAATTACTTGTTCATTTCTTGCACTGTAAATAAAACACATTCATTGTACTTCCTTGTTTCAATTTAACATAATTTCAGCGTTTTCTTGTTTACTTGGTACAATAAGATCACATTTCTTAAAAAGGAACGGAGGGCCTAATTAATGTTTAAATAACTCGACCCATTTTTTTATGTAAGCTGACAATGAGCTTCCCCTCTCTGAAAGACAAGCAACCGCCACTGATCTATCGATCTATCTATCTATCTATCTATCTATCTATATATATAATACATATATATATATATATATATATATATATATATATATATATATATATATATATATATATATATAATGTCCCGCCCCCAGAGACGCCGGGCGTCCGGGGGCGGGACAACATCATGGCATGTATCCAATTACCGTCCAGTTTTGAGGCAATGAAAAAAACTGTTCCACTCAGTCCCATTGAAGTGCATGGACGCTGAGCGTCTATGGACAAATGCACTGAGCAGAGATCGAATGAGAAAACAGCGCAACGGGAATGGAGGAGAAGTGAACAACATGGAGTCTGTTGATTTGTGATAAAGCTGATTCTGAACAAACTCGTCTGTGAGATGAACGTGTTCTAACACATTTGTAGTCAATGAAATGTCAACACAACCGTACATATTTAACCATTTGATTTTCGCAATTTTAGGGGAAGCCGAGCTTCCCTTGCAGTCTGTGAGAAATCGCCACTGATATAGACAGACAGACAGATAGACGGATAGATAGATAGATAGATAGATAGATAGATAGATAGATAGATAGATAGATAGATAGATAGATAGATAGATAGATAGATAGATAGATAGATAGATAGATAGATAGATGCAGAACCTGGATAATTTACTATTAACGTATATGCAATACAATATAAATATACAATATAATATATATTCCAATACAAATTACAAATTGTAATCCAATACGCAGTATGTACATTAGCATGTGGGTTTTCGACTGCTTCTGACAGATGAAGTCACATGATTAGTCTAACCCTATTCGGACATCACATGAACATCTGCCCTGAAAATCATCTGAAACAACTCTAACTGTGTATATTCACCCCCAATCTCCACTTCTGTTTTCAGCGATCTGAGATTCCTGCTGAAAATGTAAATGCAGAAGCGTATCTATAGAGCAAAACACAACTCATGCATAAAGTTGTAGAGAACAAACTGAGCTTTTAAGGCCTCCCTCAAAAAAGACATTTTATTCTCAAGGTTATGAATCCATCAATACATCCATATGATAATGTGAGCATTCTGCATATGGTTTTATATTTTCTTTGATAACGTCCGTCCATCCTTTATGCAAACTGTGGATGAGAAGAACAAATAGCAAAGGCAGAATGTTTTTCAGGTGTGTGTATTATAGACTTTATTGTTGGGTATTTTATGAAGTGCATGTATAAGTAAATACAGAGGTTAGGTTAAAAACATTTGGATGGAAATACTCTTAGGTTACTCTGCCTAACATTTATATTCAGTCCTTCTTTGAAAACTAAATGAAGATGTTTTTACATCTAGAATAGCCAAGAGATATTAGAGGCTTTTAAAATCCATCATCATTCAGATTGCCTGAGATTTATTCAGCAGCAATCAGCCAGTACCATCCCCAAACTGAAGAGCACCAGAGGGCCCTTTTAACATTCTCTTTATATCCGAGCAGCACTCCATGCAAAACTGTTTTTTTTTTCTTAGTTTTTCTCTTTTCCATGGAATGATTTTTACCTTGAGAAGAATCAGTAAAAACCTTCCTCTTGTACAATTGACCAGTCATCATCGTTCTTCAAGTGGCTGCTGAAATATCCAATTATGAACACTAAAACTAAAGCAACATGGATGTCCTGTTTAACAACGTAAGTACAATATGTAGCTTCTATTATATTAATTCATGTTTAGTGGTTGAACTTTTCTAAATCATGTAGTTTTAGCAAGACATGCAAAATCTTTAAAACTACAAGATTGCGTTACGTCAACACAACTTCAATTTGTTTAGCTAGGAATCCCATCTGCAATACCTCTCCAGAGCAGAAGGTGGCATCATTTAGTCTATTCCTTACCCTACCCTTGCCCTAAAAAGGCTGGTTATGCTTGCCGCACGAACGTGACGTGCACGAGTGCAAACAGACATATGTATTGTTTTTTTAAGAATTCCCACTGATAAGAACTGCTAAAATTAAAATATGCAAATTTAACTCTTCAGCTATGTTGGTCTGGCTGTGCAGCTTCATAAAGCAGTTGGTAAACTTTAAACTTTACTGCTTCCCTCTTTGCCTCTTGGACATTCTCCAAGAGATTAGCAACAACACAACCCAAAATTTGCATTAGCATTGTTTTCTGATCATGGCCCTCGCTTCTCAATATTCTCGAGTCGTTGGAGAACAAATGTCCTCAAGCTTCCATTTCGTCAGCGGTCGTTGGCCTGGACTCTATGAGGCAACTCCTTTTTTTCTGAGTAGAGAGGCAGTTGTGACATAAGTATTACAGTATAAAACATTCAAATATGTACAATATGAATACAATATGAATATAAGTAGTATGATATGACCTGTAATAGGATACCATCACAGAACAACAAATTTACTCAAGTATAATGTAAAAACAACACCTACCGCAACTGAAAGCAGGAGTCTGTTCCGCAGATGGCACAAGGGTTGAGGACAAATGGGAAGATGGTGATGGTGATGATGAGGATGTAGATGGTGATGATGAGGTGAAGATATGTGTTGGAGCATGTCTTTATTTGCCTCCCCCAAAACACCTTTAAATATAAAAATGTGATTAATTTCATGTATACAGAATAGCTGCATTTTCATCAGTTTCGTTTTTGTTTCACACAGTTATCAATAAACTTACGTCCTCCGAAGGGAAATTTGTGTCTGTTTCCTTGTGTTTAGTAAAATTCCAGAGCCAGCTCGACTCTCTCAGAATCCATGGGATGTTTGGGTTCCCCCCTGGGTCTCCACTTTTCCCTTTGGCGGTCTTTTTGCCTTCACAAATCTGTCCCGAATGTTTTTCCAGGTTTTTTTTTTTACCCATTCCTCCTCTTGCCGACTGTCGCCGCAATTTCCCTCCATGAATTGTTCACCCACACGGCTGTCGCGGTGATCCCGGTGTGACGAATCATACAGTGCCTGTACTTCTGTACTTCTACCACCAGGAGCTCCTGAATGTTGGCCATGTTGTCTGCGTGTCTTTTACAAAATTTCTGAGGTTGCGCAAAGCGGAAGTTCCGCTTGAGATGAGCTGGGAAGGGGGGGCGTGGGGGTGAAAACGACGTCAATTGGCCGCGTAAAGGCCGGCGGAGCTCGATGAAGTGGTAAGCATAAAACACAGCCTTAACCCTACAGCTATTTCTGAATACACGTTCTGATCTGTTCATGCGATCTCACGAAACATCATCAGTTGCGGCCCAAGTACTGCTCTAATTGAAAGTTCGCTAGAAGAGCTAGAAGATCTTGCAAAAATAAGCCTGACGTATTCTGCTACATCTGCGCTGAATACACCATTGTACCTAACAGGAATCCTGTTAGAAAATGATTTTTTTTTTCTCTTAAAACCTATTTTGGGTGAGAACTATATAAAAAATCAACTGATAAAGTCACAAAAATGTAATCGATTTTGTGAGAAGAGCAAATTTTTCAAAATCAAATTAGCAAAAAAAAACCTGACCTGATTGAGAAAAACAGATGTCATTTTTGGATTTCGCGGTGCAAAATGGTCCTAATTCTGTTGAAAACTTACAAAAAACATTTTTTTCTAACCCAGTGTTATGCTTCAGTTTTTAATATCAACAACAACGCACATGCAGAAATAAACAGCTTTGATAGAGTGAGAAAAGAGGAAGGAAAGAAGAAAAAAACAAAAACAAAAAGAACCCAACAACTTAAACATACAATTTAACATCTCAACCTCCCAACCCCAGAGCTGTTAAATTTATCATCACTTGTTCCCAAATTTTTTCAAATTCTCCCAGTTTATCGTTAAGTGTGTATCTAATCCGTTCTAAGTAAAGGGTGCAATTTGGGTATGAATTCAACCAATAGTTTTGCTGCTAGACTTTTATAAACCAAAAACACTACCCCTTGGCTCCCCTTCGGGGGGTGGGGTAATTAGTTGGTTCAACAAATTGTGTCCGCTAAATGAAAGCATTTTAATTCGATGTAAATTTATTCCATAATTTTATTCCGTTCATTCCAACAAATTGTTTCTTTGAGTGGATCAGCCAGATCTAGAGATATAGCATATATTAGAAAGATGGAAAACCTTAGGTGGTAGCACATAAACTCACTGATTCCTCAAGGACTGATAAAAGCTAGGAGCAGTTGGTGGTGTGTATTGGATGGTAGAGTAGAAGCTGTCTTTGAACTTTGCATTTTAAAAGAAACAGGAATGGCTAAAGAGGCATCGGTTTTCTATCAAAAGCAAATTAAAGAAATGTATTCTCCATGAGAGCTAAAGTATTGACAGACGACTGTGAGAAAACAGTGGGCTGTCTATCTTTCCAGATGGGTTTAACATATATCAAAAGCCTTTTTGAAGATTTTTATCGATGTGATATAAAAAATTCATACAAAGTTCTTGGAAGAGAGGGGATTTTTTTTTTGTTCTTTTTCGTCCAAACCTTATTTTCTGGAAATACTGTATCTTACATGAGTCCACTTCTAAACTCTGTCTTTTTTTTTTTTTTTAAGTTAGTTTTAATTAGATTTTCTTAATTTTTTCAGTACAATAAATTTATACATTCAAGTACAGTTCAGCTTAGTTTCTTTTCGCCCTTCACAGCAGCAAGTGTACTCCCACAACCTCCACAGGAAACACCGATGGAATTTAAAGACAACAATAATAATTATAGTAAACAGACAATGTCCACTTCCAAAAATAGGCTGTAGATATAAATCTTGGTCAGAGGCAGAATGACAACACCTTGATTAACAACATGGAGTTTTGCATTGCCAAGAAATATTAATGCAGCAACAAAAGTATATATAGGTTCTCTCTTTTAGTACCAGGTGTCAAACATGTGGCCCGGGGGCCAAATCTGGCCCGCCAAAGGGTCCAATCCAGCCCTTGGGATGAATTTGTGAAATGCAAAAATTACACTAAGATATTAACCCTCCGGTATCCCGTCCAGCAAGGCCCTTACTAAGCACCAAGTGTGCCTTTTTGGCACACTTGTGGAATAATGTCAAAGAATTTTCATACAGTTTTGTTTTTAATTCTTTACACTTTTTTCTATTTCATCAACTTGAGCTGTAAATGAAAATACCAATACTCAATAACTGTCACATTTTTTAACCCGTTAAATGCTGTTTTTGGTATTGTAAACAAACCTATTTTTTTTTTTTTTTGATGCAAAAAAACAAAACAAATTTTTTTTTTTCAATATACTACATAAAAAGCGGACCACATATTATCGATTTTTTGTCATCCTGGCATATGTCAATGATTAACTCCAACATTGGTTAATTTGCATTATTATTTTTGGCGCTAGGTCAAATGTGAAAAATACTAGCATCAGTCACCAAAGTGTGCGTAAAATGCCACACCTATAAATCAAACTATTAAATATTATATATTGATGTATTTTTTCTGCTCTAATTTGATTTTATTTTTGTAAATCAAGGTCAACCCTAATCATACATATCAAATGGAAGAAATAGTGCGTTTTAGGCACACTTGGGAGACAGATGCTAGTCTTGTAATTTTCTTTTTTTTACAGTGTGCAAATTTTAGTTGGTGGCCAGAATTTTAAAGATCATGCAAAAATGAACAACTTTTGAATTCTAACCTTATTTAAAATTGTGAAAAACAATAAGAAGTTTTTTAACAGGAAGTGCAAAGTGTGCCTAAAAGGCGCACCTGGATACCAGAGGGTTACAATCCTTTAGTTCAGGTCCACATTCAGACCAATTCAATCTAAAGTGGGCAGGGACCAGAAAATACTATCATAATAACATAGTAAATAATGAAACTCTAAATTTTTCTCTTTATAAATGTAAATATTTTCATGTATTTACACTAAAACAAAGTATAATTTTGCAAAAAAAATGTTAATCACCTGAACAAATATGAACAACCTGAAATATCTTAAGAGAGTAATACAGTTTTAAACAAAATTTCTGTCTGTTTATTAATGTTTTGTGTGTTTGTAGATCCACTGTGATCTGTAGAGTTTATAATGTACATGTGTAAATGATAACTAAGGGCAGAATATTGTTAAATTACCACTTATTTTTTTTCAGTTTTTTCGTGTTATTCACATATTTTGAAAGGATAGTTTGTACATGTAAACCTTTTCATACTGTAATTTTTTTTTTTTTTTCACTCTAAACCATAGAGAAAAGTTTGGAGTGTCATTATTATATATTATGTGTTATATTTTTACTGGTTGGCCCACTTTAGATCAAATTTAGCTGAATGTGGCTCCTGAACTAAAACGAGTTTAACAATAATATGGTTTTCTGAAGCCTAAGCAAGTATCTGATTGCTCCATTTGGTAAATATCCCAAACTTTTTAAATCCATGTATTATATGAGGGAGGTTCTGGTTTCATCCAGCTGATGGTTCTAGACTTTAAAGGTGCGGGAGAATCATCAAATCTGTCAACCCAGTCATATCCTAAGTATCACCAATCTGTAAGTCTTTCTGCGATTACTTACCTGAATCTCTTGCATCACGGAGAACAATTTCTTAGTGCCATCCACCATAAACAAACTATGTGTTTACAAACAGAGCTGGGACGGAACTCGGGCATCTTTGGAATTTTGTTGCGACGTGCATTGTGGGAAATGGAGGGTTATTATTATCGGACATCCCTAATATTAATATATGATGAATTAATTCTAGGAATCAACTGCATATGTATATTCTCTGACCAATCCGGATAGACACCAAGAAAAACCGTACCCTATCGGAGACAAGCCAAAAGGGGGATTTCCGACGTGACTAGATTGTGTTCAAAATATGATAAAAAAAATAGGTAGGTTTGTAGCTAAACCCAACCAACTTCTGATAATATAAAAATGGTCTCCCGGGGCTTCCGCAGATGTCAACTCAGTGTTCGTTTTGTAAGAATAAACACTTCACGCGGCCGAATTCTGCTCGATCTCCGACTTTTGCCCTTGACTCTGTGCACATTTATTCAACGAAGCTAGACGAAGCTATAAAGAATAAGTTTCTGACATATAGTGTGGAAGAATTCCAAAAGGGACCAAAGACATCTCCCACTGTGGCAGTAAATTTTTCGCGACAAAATGTTGGGACACCTTTAGGAATTGGTAGCACAACTTTCGAGGCTTGATCAACCTCCATTGCTGCAGAACTGCTTTAAGTTGTTAACCCATATTCTTGTTCGCTTTATGTATCATTCTGAAATGTACATTATTTTTCAGTTTTGCTTAACCTTACCTTTTTTTTGTTACCTCTGGCAGTTCACCGCTTCCCTTTGTACCATTTCAAGCTGTTCATTGGACTTGAACTGCTGGAATTTCAATACAAAACTAGAAAAATTGGGGTGTTCTAAAACTTTTGACCGATACTGTACATCACACCAATCGTCCTTAGACACAGTATGTCCACGTTCGCCTCCGCCTCCCATCTCCTTATCTGTAAAGTCTGTCTTTTAATTTTTTTTATGTGTTTTTATTTTGCTTATTTGGACTATAAATAAGTACTGCAGCGATAATATAAAATGGTCTCCCGGGGCAAAAAAGTCAGTTGCTTCTGCAGATGTTAACTCAGTGTTTGTTTTTGTAAGAATAAACACTTCACGCGGCTCGAATTCTGCTCGATTTCCGACTTTTGCCTTGACTCTGTGCGCATTCATTCAACGGAGCTAGACGAAGCTATAAGATATAAGTTTTTCTGAAATAGTGTGGAAGAATTCCAAAGGGACCAAAGACAGTAAATTTTTTCACGACAAAAATGTTGGGACACCTTTAGGAATCGGTAGCGCCAACTTTCAAGGCTTGATCAACCTCCATTGCTGCAGAACTGCTTTAAGTTGTTAACCCATATTCTTGTTCGCTGGAAAGACCTTTTCGTATCATTCTAAAATGTACATTATTTTTCAGTTTTGCTTAACCTTACCTTTTTTTTGTTACCTCTGGCAGTTCACCGCTTCCCTTTGTATCATTTCAAGCTGTTCGTTGGACTTGAACTGCTGGAATTTCAATACAAAACTAGAAAAATTGGGGTGTTCTAAAACTTTTGACCGGTACTGTACATCACACCAATCGTCCTTAGACACAGTATGTCCACGTTCGCCTCCGCCTCCCATCTCCTTATCTGTAAAGTCTGTCTTTTAATTTTTTTTATGTGTTTTTATTTTGCTTATTTGGACTATAAATAAGTACTGCAGCGATAATATAAAAGGTCTCCCGGGGCAAAAAAGTCAGTTGCTTCTGCAGATGTTAACTCAGTGTTTGTTTTTGTAAGAATAAACACTTCACGGCTCGAATTCTGCTCGATTTCCGACTTTTGCCTTGACTCTGTGCGCATTTATTCAACGGAGCTAGACGAAGCTATAAAGATATAAGTTTTTCTGAATATAGTGTGGAAGAATTCCAAAAGGGACCAAAGACAGTAAATTTTTTTCACGACAAATGTTGGGACACCTTTAGGAATCGGTAGCGCCAACTTTCAAGGCTTGATCAACCTCCATTGCTGCAGAACTGCTTTAAGTTGTTAACCCTATTCTTGTTCGCTGGAAAGACCTTTTCGTATCATTCTAAAATGTACATTATTTTTCAGTTTTGCTTAACCTTACCTTTTTTTGTTACCTCTGGCAGTTCACCGCTTCCCTTTGTACATTTCAAGCTGTTCATTGGACTTGAACTGCTGGAATTTCAATACAAAACTAGAAAAATTGGGGTGTTCTAAAACTTTTGACCGGTACTGTACATCACACCAATCGTCCTTAGACACAGTATGTCCACGTTCGCCTCCGCCTCCCATCTCCTTATCTGTAAAGTCTGTCTTTTAATTTTTTTTATGTGTTTTTTTTGCTTATTTGGACTATAAATAAGTACTGCAGCGATAATATAAAGGGTCTCCCGGGCAAAAAGTCAGTTGCTTCTGCAGATGTTAACTCAGTGTTTGTTTTTGTAAGAATAAACACTTCACGCGGCTCGAATTCTGCTCGATTTCCGACTTTTGCCTTGACTCTGTGTGCATTTATTCAACGGAGCTAGACGAAGCTATAAAGATATAAGTTTTTCTGAAATATAGTGTGGAAGAATTCCAAAAGGGACCAAAGACAGTAAATTTTTTTCGCGACAAAATGTTGGGACACCTTTAGGAATTGGTAGCACCAACTTTCGAGGCTTGATCAACCTCCATTGCTGCAGAAACTGCTTTAAGTTGTTAACCCATATTCTTGTTCGCTTTATGTATCATTCTGAAATGTACATTATTTTTCAGTTTTGCTTAACCTTACCTTTTTTTTGTTACCTCTGGCAGTTCACCGCTTCCCTTTGTACCATTTCAAGCTGTTCATTGGACTTGAACTGCTGGAATTTCAATACAAAACTAGAAAAATTGGGGGTGTTCTAAAACTTTTGACCGATACTGTACATCACACCAATCGTCCTTAGACACAGTATGTCCACGTTCGCCTCCGCCTCCCATCTCCTTATCTGTAAAGTCTGTCTTTTAATTTTTTTTATGTGTTTTTATTTTGCTTATTTGGACTATAAATAAGTACTGCAGCGATAATATAAAATGGTCTCCCGGGGCAAAAAAGTCAGTTGCTTCTGCAGATGTTAACTCAGTGTTTGTTTTTGTAAGAATAAACACTTCACGCGGCTCGAATTCTGCTCGATTTCCGACTTTTGCCTTGACTCTGTGCGCATTCATTCAACGGAGCTAGACGAAGCTATAAAGATATAAGTTTTTCTGAAATATAGTGTGGAAGAATTCCAAAAGGGACCAAAGACAGTAAATTTTTTTCACGACAAAATGTTGGGACACCTTTAGGAATCGGTAGCGCCAACTTTCAAGGCTTGATCAACCTCCATTGCTGCAGAACTGCTTTAAGTTGTTAACCCATATTCTTGTTCGCTGGAAAGACCTTTTCGTATCATTCTAAAATGTACATTATTTTCAGTTTTGCTTAACCTTACCTTTTTTTGTTACCTCTGGCAGTTCCACCGCTTCCCTTTGTATCATTTCAAGCTGTTCGTTGGACTTGAACTGCTGGAATTTCAATACAAAACTAGAAAAATTGGGGTGTTCTAAAACTTTGACCGTACTGTACATCACACCAATCGTCCTTAGATACAGTATGTCCACGTTCGCCTCCGCCTCCCATCTCCTTATCTGTAAAGTCTGTCTTTAATTTTTTTTATGTGTTTTTATTTTGCTTATTTGGACTATAAATAAGTACTGCAGCGATAATATAAAATGGTCTCCCGGGGCAAAAAAGTCAGTTGCTTCTGCAGATGTTAACTCAGTGTTTGTTTTTGTAAGAATAAACACTTCACGCGGCTCGAATTCTGCTCGATTTCCGACTTTTGCCTTGACTCTGTGCGCATTTATTCAACGGAGCTAGACGAAGCTATAAAGATATAAGTTTTTCTGAAATATAGTGTGGAAGAATTCCAAAAGGGACCAAAGACAGTAAATTTTTTTCATGACAAAATGTTGGGACACCTTTAGGAATCGGTAGCGCCAACTTTCAAGGCTTGATCAACCTCCATTGCTGCAGAACTGCTTTAAGTTGTTAACCCATATTCTTGTTCGCTGGAAAGACCTTTTCGTATCATTCTAAAATGTACATTATTTTTCAGTTTTGCTTAACCTTACCTTTTTTTTGTTACCTCTGGCAGTTCACCGCTTCCCTTTGTACCATTTCAAGCTGTTCATTGGACTTGAACTGCTGGAATTTCAATACAAAACTAGAAAAATTGGGGTGTTCTAAAACTTTTGACCGGTACTGTACATCACACCAATCGTCCTTAGATACAGTATGTCCACGTTCGCCTCCGCCTCCCATCTCCTTATCTGTAAAGTCTGTCTTTTAATTTTTTTTATGTGTTTTTATTTTGCTTATTTGGACTATAAATAAGTACTGCAGCGAAAAAGACCCGAGAGATAAGAAGAGTGAGGAGAAAGAACAAACAACTTAGGTGGGTCATTTAGTCATTTTAGCCCGAGGCTAGTCCAAACAGTATTTTTATGAACGCACAAAGCCCCCCCCACACACACACTTTACTGCCTACAGGCATCCGCAAGCACATAAGCACATATCAAACAGGGAGTCACATACATGAAAGCACATATGTAAATAACATTTCTACCCAAGACACACACATACGCAGTCAAATTATTCATTTATTCAGAGAAGGCTGAGTCAGGTTATGGAAATACTCGCGCATAGGTCCAGCCCACGCTCCATTTAACACATGTGAATGAATTACCGGGTGTTTAAATGGACAGAGCAGTCACCTTTTAAATAGACTGTGGACAACGTTTCACAGAGGAGGATGCACTACATTACACACAACTTCACCGTCTAATGTAATGGACTTCATCAGAACCACATCCTAAACTAAGTGACACACTATGTCAGCTGTTGTTCCCTGAAATTATGACTGTTATTGAACACTAAAGCAACCATGGAATTAAGCAGAAATAACCGATGCGTTGCAAGAAATATCAATCTAAGCTGTATTTTATGGTCTGTTGCACATACCGCATCTTTGTTGTTGAATGTCTTTACGGTAGGTTGTTAAATGTAGAAAAATGAATACGTGCTGCCCTGTAAATTTGTGATTTCGCGGATGAAACTCTTGGATTGATCGCTGCCGCTGTGTTGTCAGAAAATATGTGTTTCCCTTTGGGTCTTTTTGTTAGAGCCAGCATTTTTTACCCTCAGAGAATCGCCTACGTTTTTCCACATTAGTTTCAACATTCATCCAAATCAGTGTTTCTCAATGGGGGGGGGGGGGGGGCGCGGGGGGGTGGGATTGGGACACTGTGAGGGGGTCGCTGGGGTGTTAGTCTGTATAAGTATCATAAGTATCAATATCATTCAGCATGTTATGTCAATGGCAACCCCCCCCCCCAGCCCTTCTGCAATGAGGTATGTCGCTGCACTTATAGAGTTACGCCCCCCACCCCATTCTTTGGTGGTAATGTCCATTGTGTTGCCAACCCCCTGTCATGAGGGGGATGCTGTCTATGCTACATATATAAGCTCCATCAGACCCCCACCCCACCCCCACCCCCAGCCCCACTGCAATAACGCATGTCATGGCCCTTATAGAGTTACGCCCCCCACCCCGTTCTTCAGTAGTAATGTCCATGGGTTACCAACCCCTCCCGTCATGAGGGGGATGCTAACTATGCTACATATATAAGGTCCGTCAGACCCCCCCCCCCCCCAGTCCCCCTGCAATAAGGTATGTCATGGTACTTATTGAGTTACGCCCCCCACCCCGTTCTTCAGTGGTAATGTCCATGGTGTTACCAACCCCCCCCCCGTCATGAGGGGGATGCTAACTATGCTACATATATAAGGTCCGTCAGACCACCCCCCCCCCCTTCCCCAGCCCCCCTGCAATAAGGTATGTCATGGCACTTATTGAGTTACGCCCCCCACCCCGTTCTTCGGTGGTAATGTCCATGGTGTTACCAACCCCCCCGTCAGGAGGGGGACGCTAACTATGCTACATATATAAGCTCCGTCAGACCCCCCCACCCCCAGCCCCTCTGCAATAAGGTATGTCATGGCCCTTATTGAGTTACGCCCCCCACCCCATTCTTTGGTGGTAACGTCCATGGTGTTACCAACCCCCCCCGTTTCAAAGGGCACACTACCTATGCTACATATATAAGCTCTGTTAGACTCCCCCCCCCCCCCCCCCCCCCCCCCCCCGCCCACAGCCCCTCTGCTACAAGGTATGTTCCGGCACTTACTGAGTTACGCCCCCCACCCCGTTCTTTGGTGGTAACGTCCATCATGTTACCAACCCCCCCATCTCAAGGGGACGCTACCTATGCTTCATATATAAGCTCCGTCAGATACCCCCCCGCCCCACCCCCCCCCGCCCCTCTGCAATAAGGTATGTCATGGCCGTTATTGAGTAACGCCCCCCACCCCTTCTTTGGTGGTAACTACCATGGTATTACTAACCCCCCCGTCTCGACCTATGCTACATATATAAGCTCCGTCAGCCCCCCCGCCGCTTAACAACTTGTTTGGGAGGGGGATCAATGCGACAAGGTGATAATGTTGAGGTAAGTGGGGTGTTACCTACTACCTATGGAGCACTGTAACGCCCACCAGTCGTAACTTTTTTTTGGGGGGGGGGCGGGGGGCATTTGTTCAAAACAGGTTAAGAACCACTGATTCAAATACATTTTTATCATTTCAATCTGTATTTTTTAACAACTTTATTTATCATTTTTCCATAACAATTACATCATTATGGCATCCCCACAAATACATCCATATAAACAAATAAACAAATTCAAATGGACAAACAGAACATCAAAGGAAAAGAAAAAAAAAAAAGACTCAAACCAATTTGTGTTGATCATTCCAGTCATATCACCAACATTCTGGACCTCTGGCATAAGGAAAAAAGTTCCAGCATTCAGACTGTGGCATTGAGAAGACTTGGATGGCAGTAAAGTGAGGAAGGTCCAGGTCCAATTCCAACATCACTTCTTCTAATCCAATGAACATAGCAGGAGGGTTCTTCCCCTTCCAGTTCAGGAATATCTCAATCTGTATTTTTTACTGATATACAGGGTGGGGAAGCAAAATTTACAAAGAACATTTAGTTGTTTTTTCTCAGCAGGCACTATGTCAATTGTTTTGAAACCAAACTATATTGATGTCATAATCATACCTAACACTATTATCCATACCTTTTCAGAAACTTTTGCCCATATGAGTAATCAGGAAAGCAAACGTCAAAGCAGGGTGTCAAACTCATTTCTTCTGGGGGCCACATTCAGTCCTAAATAACCTGAAGTGGGCCAGACCAGTAAAATAATAGCATGATAGCCAATAAATAATGACAACTCCGAATTGTTTTAGTGCAAAAAATGACATTCAATCATGCCAATATTTACGTTTATAAACTATCCAACAAAAGATGTGAATAACCTGAAAAAAACGACATTTGTTGAGAAACATAAATACAGTTTTATCAATATTAGCCTCAACTTATCATTTACACATATGCATTACAGATCTGATCTACAAAGGCACAAAACGTTTAGTAACAGCAGAAAATTGTTAAAACTGCACTTAATTTTCTTTAGACATTTCAGGTTGCTCATATTTGTTCAGGATATTCTCATTTATTGTTAAAGGATAGTTTGTTAACCCTTTCATGTATACTGGTCACTCCAGTGGACAGCTATTCTACAGCTGTTCTCTTGTATTTTCATGGATTTTGTTGTTGTTTTCATGTTTTTTTTTGTTTTTTGTTTTTTTTTTTTTTTTTAACACATACCTTTATTAAAGTTTTAAAACACTACATATCTTTTCTGACATGAATTGGTAACATTATGTAGCTCTCTCCTGAGCATAAACCCCCAGAATCACAATCCCTCCCCATATTTATCAGTAAATACATGTTCTGTGTGTCAAAAATGAAATGTGTGGTGTCCAGCTGAGTGGATATTTTGCAATTTCATGAAAAATAGGTTCATAAGATTTTTTTTTTTCTTTTCATTATTTTTTAATTTTTTTTTTTTTTTTTTAATTTTAAAATGATTTTATTTTTAAATTTACTTTTCAGAAAAAATTTTCAATTGCATTGTTTTTTTCATGCCTAAAGAGGAATAAAACACTCAGTAAAAAATTTTGATTAAGGTTCTCATAATTCGTGCATGAAATGGTTAATGTAAACATTTTCATAATTTAATGTTTTTTGCGCTAAATAGAGAAAAATAGTGTTGTCATTATTTATAGGTTATTATAATATTATTTTTGAGTTTGATGCCCTAACTTGTACTTTGCAAATTCATCCCATGGCCGATTGGAACCTTTGGTTGGCCGGTTTTGGCCCCCGGGCCGCATGTTTGACACCTGTGCGTCAAAGAGTGTGTGATTTGCTGAATGCACTCGTCACAAAAAAGGAGATTTCAAAAATAGTTGGAGTGTCCATAAAGACTGTTTATAATGTAAAGAAGAGATGACTATGAGCAAACTATTACCAGAAAGTCTGGAAGATACTATTAAAGAAGAATGGCGAAGTTGTCACCCGAATATTTGAGAACACTTGCACAAGTTTCAGGAAGTGTGTGAAGACAGTTATTGAGAAAGAAGGGGACACATAGAATAAAAATTTTCTATTATGTACATTTTCTTGTGGCAAATAAATTCTCATGACTTTCAATAAACTAATTGGTCATACACTGTCTTTCAATCCCTGCCTCAAATATTGTAAATTTTGCTTCCCCCCTGTAGAATCTCATAATGACAGAAGCGCTCAAAAGCTTCACTGTATTATTGTGAACTCTATCACACTTTTTTTTTTTTTTTTGTCTTATGAACTAAAACTATAGTGTGTCATACAAATAATTTTCTTTTTCACTCTAAAGCAGGCATGTCCAAAGTCCGGCCCGGGGCCAATCACGGCCCACAGTCAGATTTTCTACGGCCCACAGCTTCAGTTTTATAATGTATTATTTATGGCCCGCTTGGACTGTTGAACCGAGTACATGAATCATAAAAGGTTCCAAATGCAGTTTCTCCTTTCACCTCATGGTGGCAGCACCACTCTAACTCTATCTGGCTCTGTGACTTTGCCGTGAACCCTTTTCGCTAATTTCTAACCACGGCACCTGTAAATAAAAAAGGAAAGTTGACAGTGAAGGCCGCCGCTTCCAGGAGATGGGAATTACAATTTTTTTTCACTGAAAATCGAGGCGATTGTGTTTGCCTAATTTGTCGAGAGACTGTTGCCTTGTTTAAGGAATTCAATGTAAGACACTAGCAGACAAAACATGCTAACGCATACGTACAAGCTAGCAGGGAGTGAGCGCGCCGAAAAAGTGAAGCAAATTCAAGCTGCTTTAAACTCACAACAGTGACTCTTCATGTGAACCTGGGAGTTCAATGAATTCACCACCAGGGCAGGATACCAAGTTGCCAGGTTAGTTGCCTGTCACTGCTGGTGTGATGTACTTGTAGATGTGACACAAATATTACTTTCTGAATGATTTTGTGAAAGACAAGAGTATGAGTCATATGTTTTCATCTTAAACGTTAACAGACTTTACATTACTGAGTAAAATGTGAGTAATTATTACTCATATAAGTCATGTTTAAAATGAATGTGGGGTTAAAATTTTTATCGACTTCTTGGACGTTTAAGATACTCCACACAGTTTCTTCTATGTTATCTGACTCCAGATGTGAAAGGAAGGCAGAATTTTTTTTTTTTTAAATTTGTTCACACCTGAGTGGCTTACATTTGGTTACATTGCCATTTACAAAAATGATATTGTGACAATAAAAATAAAATTTTTGTAGAACAGCGCATTATATGTAATTTTTACTGTTTAAAAAACGTCCGAGGGACCACTGGCCCCTGGCAATCTCCACATTATCAGATCTGGCCCTCTTTAAAAAAAAGTTTGGACACCCCTGCTCTAAAGCATTGCACTGGAATGGGTGGCTTTTGTGCTACCCTACAATAGCCAGAGTTCACAGGTTTCCACTGTGGGAGGTCCAGTGGGAAATTAAATCTTGACCCGAGTCGTATTCACGTTATGACCTTCTGTTCAAAGTCGCGAAGCACCACAATACAGAATCTGTTGGTCTAAAACAGGTGTCAAACAGGCGGCCCGGGGGCCAAATCCGCCCGCCAAAGGGTCCAATCCGGCCCCTGGGATGAATTTGTGAAATGTAAAAATTACACTGAAGATATTATCAGTCAAGGATGTTCAATCTAAAGTGGGTCACACTAGTAAATATTATCATAATAACCTATAAATAATGAAAAAAAGCTATTTTTTTTCTTTTGTTTTAGTGTCAAAAAAAGTAAAATTACACAAAATGTTTACATTTACAGACTGGATTTTCACAAAAAATATGAACAACCTGAAATGTCTTAAGAGAAGTATGTAGTATTTTAACACTATTCTGCCTATTGTCAAATGTTTTGTGCATTTGTAGATCCACTGTGATCTGTAAGTTGTGATGCACATGTATAATGATAAACTGTGCTGTAATACTGTTAAAATTACACTTATTTTTCTCAAGAATTTTCAGATTGTTCATATTTGTTCATGTTACCTTCAAGTACAGATGGTAGCGTAAACATTTTAATGACAGAATTTTACTTTTTTCACTCAAAAACATAGAGAAAACTTTGGAGTTGATGTTAATTCTAAGTTCTTATCCTATTATTTACATTATTTTACTGGTCTGGCCCACTTTATTTTTTATTAGGCTGAATGTGGCCCCTGAACTAAAATGAGTTTGACACCCCTGGTCTAAAACATGTCCCTTCTTTCACCTTTGGCTCTGCCGCTTAGTTTGGAGCTTTTTTTAGATACATTCAAGAGGAATAAGTAAAGGATAGAGGTAGAGTCTACTGAGAGATCTGGGAATATGGAATGACAGGGATGATAGAAAGTGGGGAAGGGACGCCCAGTTCAGGTTAAATCAGCTAAATCAGTTCCAGATATCGTACGGTGGCCCTGAAGGTAAAAGTGCAGGCTTGGCTAACCCTTAGTCCAGTGGTTCCCAACGTTTTTTGGCTCGTGACAATATTTTAATATCACAATTTCTGGCGACCCCAAACATTCAAAAGGAGACTTTTTTTTTTTTGCTAAAATTTATTTATTTTTCATCATGTAGTAGTTTGCTATACACTGTAAGCCCGGATAAGTTGAGTTTACTCAAAAATTTGAAGCAAGCGATTGCACTTAATGATTTGAGTAATGATCGACTAATCGATTGGTTTAAGTAGGTTCAACTTTAATGCTAAAGTATTGAACTTAAACTATTAAGAAGAAAACACTAAAAGACAAGTTATTTGTACTTTAAATCTGTTTAAAATCAACCCCGCTATCCAACCATTCAACTCAACATTTTAGGTTACACTGACTAATTTTCTCAATTGCAGCCAGATTAATTATCATTGATTAAACAACTTCTTTTCAGATAATCAAACTCAAAATCCTATTCCTAACCATAACAGTTAGGAAATTACTCAACTTAATATATTGTAGCACAGGCATGTCCAATGTCTGGCCTGGGGGCCAATCATGGCCCGGGTCAGATTTTCTACGGCCCACAGCTTCAGTTTTATAATGTATTATTTATGGCCCGCTTGGACTGTTGAACCGAGTACATGAATCATAAAAGGTTCCAAATGCAGTTTCTCCTTTCACCTCATGGTGGCAGCACCACTCTAACTCTATCTGGCTCTGTGACTTTGCCGTGAACCCTTTTCGCTAATTTCTAACCATAGCGCCTGTAAATAAAAAGGAAAGTTGACAGTGAGGACCGTCGCTTCCAGGAGAGATGGGAATTACAATTTTTTTTCACTGAAAATCGAGGCGATTGTGTTTGCCTAATTTGTCGAGAGACTGTTGCCTTGTTTAAGGAATTCAATGTAAAGACACACGAGCAGACAAAACATGCTAACGCATACGACAAGCAAGCAGGGAGTGAGCACTCCGAAAAAGTGAAGCAAATTCCAGCTGCTTTAAACTCACAACAGTGACTCTTCATGTGAACCTGGGAGTTCAATGAATTCACCACCAGGGCAGGCTACCAAGTTGCCAGGTTAGTTGCCTCTAACTGCTGGTGTTATGTACTTGTAGATGTGACACAATATTACTTTCTGAATGATTTTGTGAAAGACAAAGTAAGAGTCATATGTTTTCATCTTAAACGTTAACAGACTTTGCATTACTGAGTAATATATGAGTAATGATTACTCATATAAGTCATGTTTAAAATGAATGTGGGGTTAAGATTTTTATCAACTTCTTGGACGTTTAAGATACTCCACACAGTTTGTTCTATATTATCTGACTCCAGAAAGGAAGGCAGAAATGTCTTTTTTTTTTTTAATTTGTTCACACCTGAGTGGTGTAGATTTGGTTACATTGCCATTTAAAAAAATTATATTGTGACACTGAAAATAAAATTATTGTAGAACAGCACATTATATGTAATTTTCCTGTTTAAAAACGTCTGAAGGGACCACTGGCCCCTGGCAATCTCCACATTATCAGATCTGGCCCTCTTTAAAAAAAAGTTTGGACACCCTGTTGTAGCATAAATAGAAGTTAGCTCCATATCATTTGCCAGTACTGGAAGGACTTTTAATTTGACAAAACATTAAAATTTCCATTGTACAGTAATAGTTTTAGACCAGTGGTTCTTAACCTTGTTGGAGGTACTGAACCCCACCAGTTTCATATGAGCATTCACCGAACCCTTCTTTATTAAAAAATAAAATATGATTTTTTTCAAATTCAAGACACAGGTATAGTTTTACTGGTGCACAAAATGAACTGTGCATTAACATCACTGTGTTCAAAGAACAAAACCAATACAATGCATGAACTCACAACAAATTACATACCTTTTCACAAAGACATGACCTTTTTTAATACAACTACACTGAAATGGTTTTAATTTTAACCTTATGTATTCCAATAATGAACTTGTTGTATTTATGCTATTTATCATTTTTAACATTTTAACACACCCCATCACCTAATTTCCATCAGGCTACAATATAATGAACATTTTCTGCAAATCAGTGTGACTGACGGCTTTAGCGTAATACGATTTCTCCAACCGCCACGGTGCGTCGGTCGTCACATCAACTGACCAGTGCGGTGACCGAAAAATGTAAAAACATGCTGCCTCCGTGGTTAACAGGAAGTAGCCAAAGTCATACAACGATGTGGAAAATACTCAAATAATTCATCGTCAGACGAGTGGAATTATAAACACTTCCGGATGTGTTGTAGTGCTATAAACAACAACAAATCAAACCCAGGTTAAGAACCACTGTTTTAGATGAACGTAAACCCATAGTTCTTCTCTGGCTCTGACTCATGGTGCAGCTCTACAAAAACACAAAACAAACACAAAAAGGCCAATAAACACTGCCATACACACATTAAATCCAAATTAACACTAACGCCACAACCCCTGAACCCCTGCACAGAAAATAACACATTTTCAACAACATGCCCAATACCCACAATGCAATGCGAAGATAAAAAGGTGTGGTCATGACTAAAACTTAGCGATTTAATTCCATTCAACTTCAACTTTTTCGTACTTTCGACTATGTCTACAAATTAGTAGAATATACTTAACATTTTATAGTAACGTCATAAAACTTAAATCATTTAAGTGCATTGTAATTAAAGCATTTTAGTAAATACAAATTCCGGGTTTACAGTGTAATATGTTGCAAATAAACATTAATTGTAGATGACATTTAGGCTATATGATGTATATAATGTACCTTTTTGAAAATCGGAGAAAACGCCAATGTAAAGATATGGTTTTATGTCAATATTTGAGTAGAGTTTTAATTTAGTACAATTTAGATTTTTTTATACCTAATATTTGATACCAATATTCACTTTTAACCTTTAAGGGTCTGAGCCTATTTCGGCCATTTTTGAGTACTGTTGATTTTGCCTTTATATACTATATAGAGAAATGTTTGGTATGTTTTTTTTTCAGCACAACTTCATCTATATTATCTGTTTATTATTGTTTTACTTTAACTATATCAACATGAAAGGCCAAAAAACACAGAAATATAAAATCTGATTTAAAAAATGTATATAATATAAATAATTATAATTAATAATTTATATAATAAATAACATACAGATGCTAAACAAACCTTTTCAAAGACTTTAACCCTTTCGTGCACTAATCATGAGAACCTTAGTTAAGATTTTTCTCTTGAGTATTTTTATTCTTCCATGGCATGAAAAAAAAAAGTGTGATCAATTTGTTGTTTTTTTTCATGGAGTTACAAAAATGTTCATGCATTTAATTTTTGAAGTAAAGAAACGTGTTTAAAACCCAATATCAGAAATTGATATTAAAACAATGAAATAAAATCTGACATCTCACATTTTAATTTCACATTTGAACATATTCTAATGCTAATTATTACGCTTTTCATGGAGATAATATGCAGAAAAAAAACAAACAAAAAAAACAGCTTTTTTTTCCCTAACAAAAAACAGTTGATTTACACTGAAACATGTTAGTGCAGATCAGGTTTATCAAGAACAGCAAAGTTACAGTAATGGTATGTATTACAGTGTATGGGGTGATGTATAAGTGTCCACTGTGTTGGCTGATATGGAACTAAATAACAAAACCCACAAATATACAACAGAACAGCTGGAGAATAGCTGTCCACTGTAGTGACCATTATGCATGAAAGGTTAAAAGTCAATATTGGAATATTCCAAATTAGGAACATAAAATTAAAATTGTAATAAATTAAAATTATACTCAAATATTTGACATAAAAGCATATCTTTACATAGGCGTTTTCTCCTGTCCCTCCCCTTACCTGCAACGCTAACGCAGTCTTTTTCCATTCTGAAAAAAAATAAGATGAAAATATGGTCAGAAATATAACGCTTGCTTTATATCGCTATAATAACGCTATATCGTTTGTTTTCTCCGGTTTCAAACCATCATATCACCAGTTGTATTTGCTCTATCGACATCAAAACAAAAAGTGGGAGAGTGTTTCAAGTCCGCACTTTTGAATGCAATTATCCCCAGTGGTTTACGTGACCGACTTCCGATGCTACGACATGTTGAATATATCATGTGGGCCCGTTACCATGGACCGCTAAGGGTTAAAGTCGTAAAGGTTCGTTAAATATCATTGTGTCATTTATGCAATAAACGATATACAATTTTCAAATCGGATTTTATATTTTTTTTTGTTTTTTGTCCTTTTGTGTTAATATCGTAAGTGAAAAAATAATGGGCATAAGATAGACGAAGTCGTGCTGGAAAAAAAGATACCAAACATGGGTATAGTAAACATTTATTTATAGTATATAAGGCACAATCAAAAGTGCTCAAAAACGGTCAAAATAGGCTCGGACCGCTAAGGGTTAAAAAAATACAACATTTAGCAATAAGAACTTTAACAAAAGTGTGATGTCACATGATATTTGAACAGATATTATACTTTCAGGCTACACAGGGTCATTCCAGGTGACAGAAAAGGTCTTTGTCACTTCCTGTTTCTTTCCGTTGAATTGTCTCTGATTTGAGTTTGGGTTCAGTGTTGGTGTCATGACCTTGAGAGCTGAGTTCGCAGCCTTTTTAAGTGCGAACAATTCCATCATCACATCTTTGTACTGAATATGACCTCTGCCATGTACCCCACCCCCCACCCCCACCCCCCATCCCCCGTTTTGTCTTCCTTCATTCAACATTAACCGCTAGATAAAACCCAAAATAAAGTGACATATGGTAGGCAACATGTTGCTTTGATTCATTTACTACTGAGTGTTTCCTCTTTGAGTTGTTTTAGCCAGGGCAGAAAAACAAATGTCATGTCCCATAAAACACTGATATTATTTAAGTTTATGTAACACAAATCAGCCCATAATAAAATTATTACAGTGTATGTTTGACACACAAATCCTACACTGCAAAAATACCTGCTAAAAATAAACCTAATATTCCTAAATCTGGTCAAATTGGCTTATGGGTGAAGTCAAAGGAAGGTTAACATCTGTTCAAAAATATTAAATTACAATAATCTTATTTTTGGGTAGGTAATTACTTCTATTTTCAAGAAATGTATTTTGAAGTGAGAAAAAAAATTGTGATTTTTTTTTTTTTTTTTAATTAGGAGTGTTATGAGTGTGAATGTTTGGAAAGTGGAAAACAAAATTTATTCCAAATTTTTTTAACCCTTTGATGCATGAATTATGAGAACCTAAACCGATTTTTTTTATTTTTTTTTTTTCCTGAGTGTTTTTATTCCTCTTTAGGCATGAAAAAAAAAAAAAAAAAAAAACAATGTGATTGAACATTTTATGAACCTATTTTTTTTTATTTATTATTTTTTTATTAGTGATAGTTAAGACAACGTGGACAGAAAAACAACACTAACACATAAACAAAGGGAAACTCAAACAAAAAAACAAACAAACCAAAAACAACAATGACAGAGTATTAACAAACAACAACACGTCCTATTACAAAGAAAAGCTTGTTTTTTTTTTTTGTTTTTTTTTACACACCTGCCTGTTCCTCCATTTCTACCTAATACCCTTCAGCCCATTAACACTTTTTTTTTTTTTTTTGTCTTGTTTTCTTTTAAGCACAGATTAGTTATTTGGTTATTTCATTTCCTATTTTTTCTTTCACAAAAAAACATGAACAACCTGAAATATCTTAAAAGAAGTAAGGGCAATTTTATTAATATTCTATCTGTTACTAAATGTGTTGTGTATTTGTAGATTCATTATGATCTGTAAGTTGTAAATGATAAACTGGGGCATAATTTTGTTAAAATTGTAATTTTTTTTTTTTTTTTTAAAGACGTATCAGGTTGTTCATGTTAGTCACATTTTTAACCCTTTGATGCATGAATTATGAGAACCTAAACCAAGATTTTTTTATTTATTTATTTATTTTTCCTGAGTGTTTTTATGAGTGTTGAGTATGAGTGTTTTAGGCATGAAAAAAAAATGCGATTGAACATTTTTATGAACCTTTTTATTTTATTTTATTTTATTTTATTTATTTATTTTTTTATTATTAGTGATAGTTAACAAGACAATGTGGACAGAAAAACAACAACACATAAACAAAGGAAAACTCAAACAAATAAACAAACAAACCAAAACAACAACAATGACAGAGTATTGACAAACAACAACACAATGTCACATTACAAAGAAAAAGATCATAAATGTAAATAGCAACTAACCATGTATCTTGTTTTTTTTTTGTGTGTTTTTTTTTTTTACACACCTGCCCGTTCCTCCATTTCTACCTAATACCCTTCAGCCCATTAACACATTTTTTTTTTTTTTTTTCTTTTTAGCACAGATTAGTTATTTGGTTATTTCATTTCCAATCATTTTTATTTCACAAAAAAAACATGAACAACCTGAAATATCTTAAAAGAAGTAAGGGCAATTTTATTAATATTCTATCTGTTACTAAATGTGTTGTGTATTTGTAGATTCATTATGATCTGTAAGTTGTAAATGATAAACTGGCCCATAATTTTGTTAAAATTGTAATTTTTTTTTTTTTTTTAAAGACGTATCAGGTTGTTCATGTTAGTCACATTTTTAACCCTTTGATGCATGAATTATGAGAACCTAAACCAAGATTTTTTTTTTTTTTTTTTTTTTCCTGAGTGTTTTTTTTCCTCTTTAGGCATGAAAAAAAAATGCGATTGAACATTTTGTTATGAACCTTTTTTTTTTTTTTTTTTTTTTTTCCTGAGTGTTTTTATTCCTCTTTAGGCATAAAAAAAAAAAAATGCGATTGAACATTTTGTTATGAACCTGTTTTTTTTTTTTTTTTTTTTTTTTTGTCTATTAGTAAAAGTTAACAACACAACGTGGACAGAAAAAACAACACAACACATAAACAAAGGGAAACTCAAACAAATAAACAACAAACAAACAAACAAACAAACCAAAAACAACAACGACAGAGTACCCTTCAGCCCATTCACACATTTTATTTCTGACTTCTTATTATTTCGTCTCGTTCTTCAGCTCTGGATGTTGCACTAACGTCCTGTCGGGCTTCATATTTGCTAATTCCCCTCCGTCTCCGTCCCTCCCTCTGTCTCCCATTTGGCTCCCTCTTAGCCTCTCATTCGATTTAAATCCCCTAATACCCCTAATGAAAACAAACAGGATGGAAAACACCTCCTCTCCGTCTCCCCATCCTCCAACCTCCATCTCCTCCATCTCCTCCGTCTCTTCTCTAACCACCTCTTTTTTTTATTTTCTGGCCTTTTCCCTCTGTCTCTTCTCTTATCCCACCTCTTCAATGTCTGTTTTTCTTTTCTTTTTTTTTTTTTTTTTTTTTTTTTTTTCCCACAGCAGTATCCACCATTTGGGGAGGGAAAAAATAAGACATACTAAACAAAACAAATGGGTAGCACCTGATCTGACAAAATGGCTGCAGACAGGATGGGAAAAAGTCATTTTGGAAAAGCAAGTGACAAAATTTCAGTTCAAGAGTTCAGACGTCTGTTTAGTATGATTTAAAATTACAACCTCTTGCTATAATCCTTTTTTTTTTTTTTTAATCCTTCCTCTCTTCTTCCCTACCTTGCCTTTCCTTCCTCTACCTCCGTCTCTTCCTCATCTCTCTGCAGTGAATTCGGAATCAGCTGGAGACAGAAGGAGTGTGGAGTCTCCTCAGAGGAAGGATAAAACACACAAAACGTAAGTATACGACCTCACACATACCCACACTGTAAAAAAAATCCTGTTGTTTTTTATGGAAAAATAACTAGCAGCTGTGGTTACCAGAACAATACTAGTCATGGTGTCCAAAGCACTTTCCAAAACCACCAGGTCCACTGGGACCAGTTTAGGGTTCAGGGTCTTCCATGGACACTTTAACACAGGGGTGTCAAACTCTTTTTACTTCAGGGCCATATTCAGCTAAATTTGATCTGAAGTGGGTCGGACCAGAAAAAATAACAGAATAACTTATAATTATGACAAGTCCAAATTTTTGTCTTTGTTTTACTGCAAACACACACAACAACAAAACATTAAATTATGAAATACTTACTTTTAAAACTATCAAAAAAAAAAAAAAAAAAATTGAAATTGAAAAAACTGAAATAAAAAAAAAACAAAACAAAAAAACAAAGTGCAATTTTAACAATATTTTTCCTCAACTTCTCATTTCTACATGTGCATTATGGATCAGATCTACAAAGAAACTAAACACTGAGGAACAGGCGGAAAAATAATTTAAGTTTTATTGAGACATTTCAGGTTGTTCATATTTGTTCAGGTTATTCACATTTTAGTGTTACAGGATAGTTTGTAAATGTAATATTTTCATAATTTAATGTTACTTTTTACACTAAAACAAAGGGAAAAAAAAGTTGTTAATGCTAGATTTTTTTTGGCTTAATTGAAGATTTTTTTTACTTAATTGAAGATTTTCTGTTTTTGCTTAATTCATATATACATATATATATATATATATATATAATAATATATATATATATATATATATATATTTTTTTTTTTTTTTTTTTTTTTTTTTTTTACTTAATTGAAGATTTTTTTTACTTAATTGAAGATTTTATTTTGGCTTAATTCAAGATTTTTCTTTTACTTAATTGAAGATTTTTTTTTTTTTTACTTAATTGAATATTTTTTTTGGCTTAATTCAAGATTTTTTGCAAAATTTGAGATTTTTTTTTTGGCTTAATTCAAGATTTTTTGTTTGGCTTAATTGAAGATTTTTTTACTTAACTGAAGATTTTTTTTTTTTTTTTTTTTTTTTTTTTTTTAGCTTAATTCAAGATTTTTCCTCAATTCAAGCTTTTTTTTTTTTTTTTTTCTTAATTCAATTCAAGACTGTGGAATATTTGCACTTGGCAAAACGATCCCAGGGGCTGAACTGGACCCTTTGGCGGGCCGCATTCAACCTCTGGGTCACATGTTTGACACCCCTGCTTTAGCATATGGACAATCGGAGTCAGGATTTGAACCCCAACTCTTTGGTTATTGGCCGCTCTACCAACTCTACCACCCATTAACTTACAAGTTACAATGTTAAATTGTTAAATGTTTCCTTTTTAAAACTTCTTTATTAAAAAACAACAACAAACAACAAACAAACAAAAAAAAAAAACGCCGTTATTTCAACATTATAGTCTTGTAATATAAACGGCACCACATTGTTTTTTCAATTTACAGTTTTTTTTCTAAAAACAATAGAAATCCATCATTTCTACATAAAAATCTGTTTTTTTTTTTGTCACATACTCTTCCTGTAAAAACTACAGCTATATTTGATTTAATCGTTAACACAAAAATCTTTTCAAATAAACAACTTTGCATCGTATTGTCACTTACACTTTTTTTATGCTGCAATTTTACAACTTCTAGGTGTTAGTTCTACAGTCATTTTTTTTTACAGTGCAGACATATCGTCCATCTCCAGCCGTATGAACACACCATATACACATGAGGACCCACGCTGGGGTGATTTCCACACTGATAAATTTGACGGTGTCATTTTCCTTATCGGTAATCGGAGTCACAAATGGCTTCTTCAAACATGAGTGAACCCATGCGGAGGAGATTAGTGGAAACACGCTTATGTTCAAAAACGGACACATACACACACACACACATAGATAATGCTAGAGCTGTAAAAGTCCATTAATCTCCTCTGTGTCGCTGCCTTTGATCAACTTTCCAGCGACACTATCTTTACATGATTTCCCTGTTATCGAGCGGTAATCAAACTTGTTATTCTCGGTTTGGTTTCTGTTTGTTCCTCTCGGTTTTCCTTTCATCTCGGTCTCTTTTTTCTTAATGTTGACCGTCTTCTCTGATGCTGAGTTTCACAGTGATTTGGATGAACATTAACTGCCATCTGTGTGGTGTGTGTGTGGTTAGTACTCTGCTTTACTTGTTACTAGGGATGCAAATTATCAATTAATCTATTAATCATTAGTTGGTTGACCTTGTCGATTAACCCTTTCATGCATGAATTATGAAACCTCAGTCATTATTTTTTTCTTGAGTGATTTTATTCCTCTTTAGGCATGAAAAAAACAATGCAAATTATTTTATTATTATTATTATTATTATTTATTTTTTTTTTTATGAACCTATTCTTAATGGAGTTGCAAAAATGTCCATGCATTTAATTTTTGAAGCAAAGAAACATATATTTAAAACTCATCATCAGAAAGTGACATACTGTGTGAAAACTATGAAATACAAATATTTTTAATGCCACTAACCAGATGCTTTCTCACATTTTGACATACTCTAATACTAGTTATTACTCACTTCATGAGATAATTAGCAAAAAAAAAAAAAAAAACAAACCTTTTTGTTCAAGAAAACTGATAATTACAGTCTAATAACAATTAGCAACTGATTTACACTAAAACATGTTAGTGCAGATCAGTTTATCAAGAACAGCAAAGTTACAGTAATGGTATGAATTGCAGTGTTTGGGAGGATGCATAAGTGTCCACTGTGTTGGCTGATATGGAACTAAAACAACAAAAAATGAATATACAAGAGAACAGCTGTAGAAGAACTGTCCACATAATATAATAACAGTATGCATCAAAGGGTTAACGGTTAATTAATAAGCGGTGATTTTCCTGATAACCTGAATTTTCTCTTCCAATACGGTCTATAGAGAATAAAAGAATAAGACCCCCCCCACACACACACAATTTTTCCTGTATTTTTAAGATACAGGAAAATATCAATGAAATTACAAAAATAGACTGTGATTAAACATGTCAAATGTAAAATAACATGAAAAAACTATAACTGTGAATAACCATATAATTTCATTTTTTTAAGATATATATATTTTTTTTTTCACAGAAAAATACAGTTAAAATACACTTACAATGTATCATGTTTTCACAAATATTTCTTTTCTATTTATGAGGTTAAACTGTTAATTTAAAGTTTAATACTGTAATAATAATAATAATAATAATAATAATATATATATAATAAAATAATAATAATATAATAATAATAATATAAGATAAATTTAGTGACAATTAACTGTAAAAGATATTTGTTCTGTAAGTTTAACCAGACTTGTTTGTTAATTGACAAATATCTTGTGTAATTACAGGAGGTTTCACAACAAAAAATATTGAATAATGTATTTTTGTGAATGTATAACATGTATAAACACTGATAAACTGTCCAATACAGTTTTTATCAGTGGATTGTACAACTTAGTCTCACTGAAAATTATTTCTATAGGTATATTTATAGGTAATTTGATTGTTTTAATACATGTAAATATTCTTTATTAAATTATAAAGTAAAAAAAAAAAAAAAAAAAAAAAAAAAAAAAAAAATATAATATATATTTATATATATATATATATATTATATAATATATGCAAAATCTCATGTAAAGTTAGGGCAAAAAACTGTATTGTAATGATGGAAAATTTCCGTATTTTTGTGAGATGGTTATTTTCCGTTATTTAACAGTATTATTTCGGCATCCCTGCTGCTGGAATAATACTGGGTTTTTTTTTGTTTTTTTTTTTAGGTTAAGCTGTTAATTTAGAGTTTAATTCTGTAAAACAAATAATATAATAATATAAAAAAAAAAAAAAATAATAATAATAATATAATAAAACAAGATAAATTTAGTGACAATTAACTGTAAAAGAAGTATTTGTTCTGTAAGTTTAACCAGACTTGTTTGTTAATTGACAAATATCTTGTGTAATTACAGGAGTTTCACAACAAAAATATTGAATAAATGTATTTTTGTGAATGTATAACATGTATACACTGATAAACTGTCCAAATACAGTTTTTATCAGTGGATTGTACAACTTAGTCTCACTGAAAATTATTTCTATAGGTATATTTATAGGTAATTTGATTGTTTTAATACATGTAAATATTCTTTATTAAACATTATAAGTAAAAAAAAAAAAAAAAAAAAAAAAAAAAAATATATATATATATATATATATATATATATATATATATATATATATATATATATATATGCAAAATCTCATGTAAAGTTAGGGCAAAAAACTGTATTGTAATGATGGAAAATTTCCGTATTTTTGTGAGATGGTTATTTTCCGTTATTTAACAGTATTATTTCGGCATCCCTGCTGCTGGAATAATACTGTTTTTTTTTTTTTTTTGTTTTGTTTTTTAGGTTAAGCTGTTAATTTAGAGTTTAATTCTGTAAAAAAAATAATAATAATATAATAATAATAATAATAATAATATAATAATAATAATAAAAAAACAAGATACATTTACTGACAGTTAACTGTAAAAGAAGTATTTGTTCTGTAAGTTTAACAAGACTTGTTTGTTAATTGACAAATATCTTGTGTAATTACAGGAGGTTTCACAACAAAAATGTTGAATAAATGTATTTTTGTGAATGTATAACATGTATAGCGCTGATAAACTGTCCAAATACAGTTTTTATCAGTGGATTGTACAACTGAGTCTCATTGAAAATTATTTCTATATATTTATAGGTAATTTGATTGTTTAAATACATGTAAACATTTGTTATTAAACATTAAAGTAAAAAAAAAAAAAAAAAAAAAAAAGGCAAAATCTCATGTAAGTTAGTGCAAAAACTGTATTGTAATGATGGAAATTTCCGTATTTTTATGAGATGATTATTTTCCGTTATTTAACAGTATTTTTTCGGCACCCCTGCTGCCGGAATAATACCGTTTTTTTTTGTTTGTTTGTTTGTTTTTTTAACTTTTTTTTTTTTTTTTTTTTTTTACAGTGTACATCAGAAACATAATACAAACATAAGAATAATACATAAATAAATAAATAAATAAATAAATAAATAATAACTAAAAGCACTCGCAGAGAGCAGACCTCCACCAAGGCAGATCACCCCCCCCCCCCCCCCCCCCCCCCAAAAATGTAATCATTTTTTCCTTGTGCCAGTATCAACATTTCCTGAAAATTTCATCAAAATCCTTCCAAACTTTTTGACTTATCTTGCTAGCAGACAAACAACAAACAAAAAAGTCCGACTAGTCTTACATGATCTTAAATAGTCTTATATGTCAATAGTCACTTTTCCATTGACCCTCAAACTGCACAAATATAACTTGCACATAAAAATTTACTTATAGGTGCGGGAGACTTTCATTTACCAATTTTTCATCAAATCTGTCAAACCTCAGTCATATCCTCAGTATCATGAATCTGTCAGTCTTTCTGTGATTACTCACCTGAATCTCTTGCATTACGGTGAACAATTTCAACGTGCCATCCATCATAAACAAACCGTGCCTCTTCAGAATTTTTTGTCACGACGTGCATTCCGAAGATACCCGAGTTCCCTCCCAGCTCTGAACGTAAACACACGGGTTTGTTTATGGTGGATGGCACGTTGAAATTGTTCACCATAATGCAAGAGATTCATTTGAGTAATCACAGAAAGACTTGCGATACTTAGGCTATGACTGAGGTTTTATAGATTTGATGAAAAATTGGTCAACGAAAGTCTCCCGCACCTTTAAAGGAAAAACGATAATTTCGCCAAAAGTCTCATTATTCGATTAAAAGTTTTTGCGCTGGAAAGAGGTGTTTTTTTGGCGTTGCGCAAATGGTATATCACGCAAAACTGCAATGGAAAGACCTTTTTCGCAACTAGAGTTGGGTGAATTAAAAAAAAATGGAAGTTGACAGATGTTACAACAAGCGAAGAAGAAGAAACATGTCGCGGTATGCGTGGAAACACAAAGAAACCCAATCATTTTTTAATTTAGCACGAGATAGAGGGGAAATATAAATAATAATGAATGTATCTGTAAATCAACACCAACACCACTATTGTGATCACTTTGCTTTGTGTGTTTGTTTGTTTTTTAGCAACTTTACGGGAAAACTATTCCAACCATCTTTACCAAATTGTCCCCACAGATAGGCCTAGGCCCTGGGACTAACCTATTAAATTTTGGGCCAAGTAGGCCAAAGTTCAAGGTCACAGCAAAGTCACGAAATCTACAATTTTCCTGTCTCTGATCATTGAGCAATTTTCGAAAATTCATTTAAAATTCAAAACAACTCCGATTAGCCTCCATTTGATCCACCCGTAGCTTATAACAATATCTTGTATCTGGCACAAAATTGTCCACATCCACTGTGGAATGTGGACTTTTGGACATTTCAATTTAACATTGAAAATCTCATTTACGACATATTTTTCATTAGAACTCAACAAATATTGATTGGAATTTAATATAATTTGACATACACATGACTGGCACGAAATATCATTCCGCTCCATTTCTCTTCCGTTACGCCAGTGGTTCTTAACCTGGGTTCGATCGAACCCTAGGGGTTCGGTGAGTCAGTCTCAGGGGTTCGGCGGAGGTCAAGACACACACTCGACTCATTAGTCGGGTGTGTGTCGGGCTAGGTCCGTGTATGTAAACAAACGGCTTCGGAGACTCTTTCTCTGATTGACATCCAATATACGCGGTGTATTATTGTTGCTTATAGCACTACAACACATCCGGAAGTGTTTATAATCTCTTCCACTCGTCTGACGATTGACGATGACGAGCTCATTGTCGGCTTACATCACAGGTGTCAAACATGTGGCCCGGGGGCCAAAACCGGCCCGCCAAAGGTTCCAATCTGGCCCACGGGATGAATTTGCAAAGTGCAAGTTAGAGCATCAAACTCAAAATAATATCATAATAACCAATAAATAATGACAACACCAATTTTTTCTCTTAGATTTAGTGCAAAAAAACATTAAATTATGAAAATGTTTACATTAACAAACTATCCTTTAACAATAAAATGTGAATAACCTGAACAAATATGAAAAAACTGGAAATGTCTAAAGAAAATGAAGCACAATTTTAACAATATTCTTCCTGTTACTAAAAGTTTTGTGCCTTTGCAGATCTGATCTGTAATGCATATGTATAAATCAGTGGTTCTTAACCTGGGTTCGATCGAACCCTAGGGGTTCGGTGAGTCAGTCTCAGGGGTTCGGCGGAGGTCAAGACACACACTCGACTCATTAGTCAGGTGCGTGTGTTGGGCTAGGTCCGTGTATGTCAACAAACGACTTTTGAAACTCTTTCTCTGATTGACATCCAATATACGCGATGTATTGTTGTTGCTTATAGCACTACAACACATCCGGAAGTGTTTATAATCTCTTCCACTCGTCTGACAATGAATTATTTGAGTATTTTCCACATCGTTGTTATGTCTTTTGCTACTTCCTGTTAACCACGGAGGCAGCCATGTTTGTTTACATTTTTCGGTCACCGCACTGGTCAGTTGATGTGACGACCGACGCACCGTGGCGGATGGAGAAATCGTATTACGCTAAAGCCGTCAGTCACACTGATTTGCAGAAAATGTTCATTATTATTGTAGCCTGATGGAAATTAGGTGATGGGTGTGTGTTAAAATGTTAAAAATGATAAATAGCATAAATACAATAAGTTCATTAGGAATACATAAGGTTAAAAATTAAAACCATTTCAGTGTAGTTGTATTAAAAAAGGTCATGTCTTTGTGAAAAGGTATGTAATTTGTTGCGAGTTCATGCACTGTATTGGTTTTGTTCTTTGAGCACAGTGATGTTTATGCACGGTTCATTTTGTGCACCAGTAAAACATATGCCTGTGTCTTGAATTTGAAAAAAATCATATTTTATTTTTTAATAAAGAAGGGTTCGGTGAATGCGCATATGAAACTGGTGGGGTTCAGTACCGCCAACAAGGTTACGAACCACTGCGTTACGCTCTGTTGACTTTTGTTATTTTTTAAAAAAAATAGTCGATCCACACATGCACACCGTTCAGGGTGCTTGGCGGAGATAGAGGTTTGCGTTCTCTGAACATTTGTTACATTTATCGCCATGTTTATTGAATGACTCCTTGTGTCTCGCGATAATAAATAGCCAAACATCGCATTTGTGATTTAATGGAAAAACCGACATTAAGCACTTCAGTTTTTTCGACATTTAGTAAATATCGGTAAAGTTTTGCGCAGATGTCCAATGGAAAAGCAACTATTCTTTCTAAAACAGTTCATTTTTCTGGACTACTTAAAAAAAAAAAAAAAAGATAAAAAAAAGGTCAAATTTGAGAGTATAGCCACTTCTCCAGGGACTACAACACCACTGACAGAGTCGTAGTAGAGTAGTATGATTGAATGAGATGTGACACATGTGACCCCTGATCTACTGAGATGCTTGAGGACTGGGTCAGATCCAACCTCAAACCATGTCTCCACATTTCAACTGCCAAAGAACTGACAGTTTGCTGTTGAAGAACCAAGAATCACATACAGCGGTGGCGAAAATTATGAGAATACCTGACGGATCTGAAACTATTGACCTTTTATATTCATGACACACGCAGATGCTCTGAGCACAACAACAGATATCAGATGATGTGACTCCTACTGTTTTTTTTATCCACTTTAAGCTTTAATATTTACTTAATGTTCAGGATAGACCTTGCACATTCTAAAAAAAAAAAAAATCACACAGTTAAGACTCTACATCACCATTGATTCAGCCGCGATCACACCGGACAATGATTCCACTGGTAATTTGGCTTTTTCTCTGTGAAGAACATGATTGTGCGACACTGACAGCGAAATAGGCCTAGTTTGATTTTCTCAGAAAAATGACGTAAATCTCCTTTCGATGGCTGTATTCAGAATCAGTCTTTATTTCAGACTCAACGCCCATATAAAATACATACAAAATAATTCAACTCCACAGATCCATCCTCAACCCTATTTGTTAGTTAGTTTGTGAGTTAGTTTAGTTCATATCAGATACACTGTAAAAAAAAAAAAAAAAAAAAAAAAAAAAAAAATCTGTAATTTAGCTAAATTTTTACTGTTTATTTTACAGATTTTCCTGTATTTTTAAGATACAGGAAAATATCAATGAAATGACAAAAATAGACTTTGATTTTACATGTCAAATGTAAAATAACAAAAAAACTGTAACGGTGAATAACCATAAAATTTCAATTTTTTAAGAGAATTTTTTTTTTCTTTTTTCACAGAAAGATACAGTTAAATACATTTACAAATGTATCATAATTTTACAAATATTTCTTTTCTATTTATGAGGTTAAACTGTTAATTTAAAGTTTAATTCTGTAAAAACAAATAATAATAATAATAATAATAATAATAATAATAACAATAATAAACAAGATACATTTACTGACAATTAACTGTAAAAGAAGTATTTGTTCTGTAAGTTTAACATGACTTGTTTGTTAATTGACAAATCTTGTGTAATTACAGGAGGTTTCACAACAAAAATGTTGAATAAATGTATTTTTGTGAATGTAAACATGTATAAGCACTGATACACTGTCCAAATACAGTTTTTATCAGTGGATTGTACAACTTAGTCTCACTGAAAATTATTTATATAGGTCTATTTATAGGTAATTTGATTGTTTTAATACATGTAAATATTCTTTATTAAACATTAAAAAGTAAAAAAAAAAAAAAAAAAAAAAGCAAAATCTCATGTAAAGTTAGGGCAAAAAACTGTATTTTAATGATGATGACCATATTTTTATGAGATGGTTATTTTTCATTATTTAACAGTGTTTTTTCAGCACCCCTGCTGCCAAATAATACCTTTTTTTTTTTTTTTTTTTTTTTTTACAGTGTACATCAGAAACATAACACAAAACATAAAAAAAAAAAAAAAAAAAAAACAAAAATAAACTAGAAAAGCACTACTTAGTCTACAACTTAGTCTCATTGAAAATTATTATATATATAATATATATTTATAGGTAATTTGATTGTTTTAATACATGTAAACATTTTTTATTAAACATTAAAAAAAAAAAAAAAAAAAAAAAAAGGCAAAATCTCATGTAAAGTTAGGGCAAAAAACTATATTTTAATGATGGAAAATTACCATATTTTTATGAGATGGTTATTTTCCATCGTTATTTAACAGTATTATTTTGGCCCCCCTGCTGCCGGAATAATTTTTTTTTTTTTTTTTTTTTTTTACAGTGTACATCAGAAACATAACACAAAACATAAGAAAAAAAACAAAAAAAACAAAACAAAAATAAACTAGAAAAGCACTCGGAGAGGGCAGACCTCCGCCCAGGCAGATCACCCCCACCCCCCCACCCCCCAATCACCACCAAAATTGAATCATTTGTTCCTTATCCCAGCTTCAACATTTCCTGAAAATTTCATCCAAATCTGTCCATAACTGTCCATAAATCCAAATAAAAAGAACAGATAAATCTCTTAAAGCAACACCGTGGAACTTTGCTTGCGGGGTACCCCTAAAGTCAAACGGTATTACCTGTAACAACTGTCGTAAAATCTGTATCTCGGTAATACTTGCGCATTTGTTGACAAGCCATCGATGCCGGCAAACTTCCTCAGGCAAGACAGTAATGCGCGTTCAGCCATGTCTTCAGGCCAGGTGAAGTAGCTGTAGAGCATTTTATAGCAGCCACAGAAGCTATGTCATTTATTACACTGGGTTACAAAAAAATATTTTTTTGCAAGTTGTCTAGGTTTTTTCAACTGAATTCGGACCATTTTGCAGCTCTAAATCCAAAATGACATCTGTTTTTCTCAATCAGGTCAGGTTTTTTTTTTTTGCTAATTTGATTTT